>NW_024070209.1:34334800-34440117 GCF_014754425.2 Oryx dammah | reverse complement strand
ACTGTGAAGAAGGCTGAGAGTCGAAGAATTGATGCATTTGAACTGTGGTGTTGGAGAAGACTCTTGAGAGTCCATTGGACTGCAAGGAGATCCAACCAGTCCATTCTGAAGGAGATCAACCCCGGGGATTTCTTTGGAAGGAATATTGCTAAAGCTGAAACTCCAGTACTTTGGCCACCTCATGCGAAGAGTTGACTCATTGGAGAAGACTTTGACACTGGGAGGGATTGGGGGCAGGAGGAGAAGGGGATGACCAAGGATGAGATGGCTGGATGGCATCACTGACTTGATGGACGTGAGTCTGAGTGAACTCCGGGAGTTGGTGATGGTCAGGGAGGCCTGGCATGCTGCAATTCATGGGGTCGCAAAGAGTCAGACATGAGCGACTGAACTGAACTGAGTGCAGATTTTATAGACAGTAAAGATAAGGGAATATATGTAAAACATAATATAAGAACATATTTTGTAGTCATCAAAGTGAGAACAATAAAGAATACTTAGCCCCGGGGCTTCCCTGTTGGCTCAGTGGTAAAGAAACCTCCTGCCAATACAAGAGACTTGGGTTCCATCCCTGGAAGATCACACATGTTGTGGAGCTCTCCTGCCCATGCACAGCAACTACTGAGCCTGTGCTCTAGGGCCACAAATACTGACCCAGCACAGCCAAAAATAAATACATAAAATTATTTAAAAAAATAATAATGCTGAGCCCTGATCCTTTGGCCTGTTTTTACAGGTTAGTTGTGGGATTTTTTAAAAAATATTCTCCACTAACTATAACTGTGGATAAGCACCAGTGAATCTCTGGAAGACTGCAGCGTTCTTCCTCTTTACTGGTGGAGTTGTAATAAAATTTCACTGTGGTTAAGAGAATTGACCTTAAAGAAGAAAAGCCTAACTTTGTATGACAAAAATTTTCCAATATCAGATGTATGACACTTGCAATTATTAAAACCTCTCTTGGCTTTAGTTTCCTCATGTGAAAATAAGGTATTGATAAAAGTATATATTCACTGGGATGTTATAAATATTAAATGAAAGCATGCAAACTGTTTAGCATTGTCAGTGTCCACAAAAGCACCTTCTATTATTACATATTAATATTTGGCTTCTTAATATAACATTTGAACCCCTTATTTCACACTGCAATTTTTAAATTTAAAATAGACAAGAGTAAAGAATAACATTTGATATTGGTTTCATAGAAAAAATGTTCAGGGGATTAAAGAGTAACTTGATTTTCTTCACCTTTTCTTCTAAGATTTATTGATCACAGATATTATCTAAATTTAACCAAGTTATTGAATATGACCTGTAATTCAACAATCAAAGAGTCGTGAAGCCTTACAAATAGTTGTGAAAAAACGAGAAGCAAAAAGCAAAGGAGAAAAGGAAAGATATCAGCATCTGAATGTAGAGTACCAAAGAATAGCAAGAAGAGATAAGAAAGCCTTCCTCAGTGATCAGTGCAAAGAAATAGAGGAAAACAACAGAATGGGAAAGCTTAGAGATCTCTTCAAGAGAATTAGACACCAAGGGAACATTTCAGGCAAATATGGGCTCGATAAAGGACAGAAATGGTATGGACCTAACAGAAGCAGAAGATATTGCCTCCCACTGAACTGTAGCCTGCCAGGCTTCTCATTCCATGGAATTTGGAGTGGGTTGTTATTTCTTACTCCAGGGGATCTTCCCATCCCAGGGATCTAACACAGGTCTCTTGCTTCTCCTGGCAGGTGGATACTTTACCACTGAACCACCTGAGAAGTTTATCATAAGCTCAGTTCATAAGCTTATCATCAGTTCAGTTCAGTTCAGCTACTCAGTCGTGTCCTACTCTTTGATACCCCATGGACTGCAGCATGCCAGGCCTCCCTGTCCATCAACAAATCCCAGAGTTTACTCAAACTCATGTCCACTGTGTCGGTGATGCCATCCAACTATCTCATCATCTGTCATCCACTTCTCCTCCCACCTTCAATCTTTCCCAGCATCAGGATCTTTTCAAATGAGTCAGTTCTTCATATCAGGTGGCCAAAGTTTTGGAGTTTCAGCTTCAGCAGCAGTCCTTTCAATGAACACTCAGGACTGATCTCCTATAGGATGAACTGGTTGGATCACCTTGTAGTCCGAGGGACTCTCAAGAGTCTTCTGAAATACCACAGTTCAAAAGCATCAATTCTTCAGCACTCAGCTTTCTTCACCGTCCAACTCTCACATCCATACATGACTACTGGAAAAACGATAGCCTTGACTAAATGGACCTTTGTTAGCAAAGTAATGGCTCTGCTTTTTAACATGCTGTCTAGGTTGGTCATAACTTTCCTTCCAAGGAGTAAGTGTCTTGTAATTTCATGGCTGCATTTACCATCTGCAGTGATTTTGGAGTCCCCCAAAAAGGAAGTCTGCCACTGTTTCCCATATATTTGCCATGAAGTGATGGGACTGGATGCCATGATCTAAGTTCTGAATGTTGAGCTTTAAGCCAACTTTTTCGCTCTCCTCTTTCACTTTCATCAAGCGGCTCTTTAGTTCTTCACTTTCTGCCATAAGGGTGGTGTCATCTGCATATCTGAGGTTATTGAGAAGTTATAAACAAAGACTGAGAGGAACTGAAGTTCCTGGGATGTTTATGAAACTTTAAGTAACCCAGTGAGTGAGGGTAAGTAGGTGCAATTGCAAGAAGCAAGATTTTAGAGGATTTCAAAACCATATTGGATTTAGGCTTCATCCTCTTAATCCCAGAAGTTCCCTTGCTATTTTTCACCTGTTTCATGAAAACACATGTGTTTTGATGGGTTTTTATGGTGATTGTAGGGAGAATAATAGGAGGCAGATACAGAAGGGAACAGTGTTCCAGCTGTTAAACACTGATTAGGGCAGTAAGAAATGGAATGGATGTCCCAGGGGCTCTTTTAGAATTAGACTCTCCAGAGCACTACACAATCCCTCAATCACCTTTCTTCCTAATCCACCTTGCTTTGACAGCATTTCAAAGTGCTGCCCTCCTAGTTTCTTTCTGGGGCACATCTTGGATTATGCAGTCTCTTACTCAAAACTAGACATGTTCTTCTGCCATAACTGAAAGAAAAATAATCCTATCTTCTTACTTTGACATTTAAGAGCCATAGTGATCGAAACCCATTGTTTTTTATACAAATTTGTTACATTTATATACTTACTTTGTATTTCAGTAACAGTAGCCTTTCTCTCATGAAATAATCACCACAATCAAGGTGTAGACCTTAAATATATACAATTTTTGTCAGTTTTATTTTAATAAGTCTGGGGATAAAAGAAATAAAAACTATTGCATAAAAATGTAACCTCTCTCTCTAAAACTATTCTTCATTATCTACTTTCTCTTGTCTTTGTTCAGCTCAATAAAGTGCTGCTAATTCTTGAGAACTCAACTCATATGTTATCCCATTAATAAAGATGCATCAAAGTGCCCAATCAGATGTATACTTTTCTAAATTCTCATGGCGTTCTGCTCACATTTTTTCTTACGCGATGTTATATTATATATTATCTCCCATATAGAATCTCTATATGACATTCCCTATGTCTTCATTTCATATCCAAATTTCCCAGGGCACCAGTTATAGTGTCTTTCATAGAATAGATGCTTAACATTATTTACTGAATTAATAAATTACAGTACTTGGTTGTATTCTGTTATATTCAGTATCAGATTCAAGCTTTTAGAGTAGCCTAAAATGCCTTGCCTGACCTGGAGTGTTTGCCCTCCAGTATCATCTATAACCAATTATCTTTTCATTAGCCAACTACAGCAACCTTACAACGACCTTCAGTTCAGTTCAGTCACTCAGACATGTCTGACTCTTTGCGACTCCATGAATCACAGTACGCCAGGCCTCCCTGTCCAGCACCAACACCCAGAGGTCACTCAGACTCACGTCCATCGATTCAATGATGCCATCCAGCCAGCTCATCCTCTGTTGACCCATCTCATCCTGACCCAATCCCTCCCAGAATCAGAGTCTTTTCCAATGAGTCAACTCTTCGCATGAGGTGGCCAAAGTACTGGAGTTTCAGCTGCAGCATTATTCCTTCCAAAGAACACCGAGAGCTGATCCCCTTTAGAATGGACTGGTTGGATCTCCTTGCCATCCAAGGGACTGTCAAGAGTCTTCGCCTACACCACAGTTCAAAAGCATCAATTCTTCGGTGCTCAGCTTATTTCACAGTCCAACTCTCACATCCATACATGACGAGTGGAAAAACCATAGCCTTGACTAGATGGATCTTTGTTGGCAAAGTAATGTCTCTGCTTTTCAATATGCTATCTAGTTTGGTCATAACTTTTCTTCCAAGGAGTAAGTTTCTTTTAATTTCATGGCTGCAGTCACCATCTGCAGTGATTTTGGAGCCCCAAAAAATTAAGTCTGACACTGTTTCCACTGTTTCCCCATCTATTTCAAATGAAGGGATGGGACCGGATGCCATGCTCTTCATTTTCTGAATGTTGAGCTTTAAGCCAACTTTTTCACTCTCCACTTTCACTCTCATCAAGAGGCTTTTTAGTTCCTCTTCACTTTCTGCCATAAGGGTGGTATCCTCTGCATATCTGAAGTGATTGATATTTCTCCCAGCCATCTTGATTCCAGCTTGTGCTTCCTCCAGCCAGCGTTTCTCATGATATAGTCTGCATAGAAGTTAAATAAGCAGGGTGACAATATACAGCCTTGACGTACTCCTTTTCCTATTTGGAACCAGTCTTTATTCCATGTCCAGTTCTAACTGTTGCTTCCTGACATGAATATAGGTTTCTCAAGAGTCAGGTCAGGTGGTCTGGGATTCCCATCTCTTTCAGAATTTTCCACAGTTTATTGTGATCCACACAGTCAAAGGCTTTGGCATAGTCAATAAAGCAGAAATAACTGTTTATTCTGGAACTCGCTTGCTTTTTTTGATGATCCAGCAGATGTTGGCAATTTGATCTCTGGTTCCTCTGCCTTTTCTAAAACCAGCTTGAACATTTGGAAGTTCACAGTTCATGTACTGCTGAAACCTGGCTTGCAGATGTTGAGCATTACTTTACTAGCCTGTGAGATGAGTGCAATTGTGCAGTAGATTGAGCATTTTTTTGCATTGCCTTTCTTTGGGATTGGAATGAAAACTGACCTTTTCCAGTCCTATGGCCACTGCTGAGTTTTCCAAATTTGCTGGCATATTGAGTGCAGCACTTTCACAGCATCATCTTTCAGGATTTGAAATAGCTCAACTGGAATTCCATCACCTCTACTAGCTTTGTTCATAGTGATGCTTTCTAAGGCCCCTTGACTTCACATTCCAGGATGTCTGGCTCTAGGTAAGTGATCATACCATCGTGATTATCTGGGTCATTAAGATCTTGTTTGTACAGTTCTTCTATGTATTCTTGCCACCTCTTCTTAATATCTTTTGCTTCTGTTAGGTCCATACCATTTCTGTCCTTTATCGAGCCCATCTTTGCATGAAATGTTCCCTTGGTATCTCTAATTTTCTTGAAGAGATCTCTAGTCTTCCCTATTCTGTTGTTTTCCTCTATTTGTTTGCATTTAATGCTGAGGAAGGCTTTCTTATCTCTTCTTGCTATTCTTTGCAACTCTGCATTCAGATGCTTATATTTTTCCTTTTCTCCTTTGCTTTTCGCCTCTCTTCTTTTCACAGCTACTTGTAAGGCCTCCTCAGACAGCCATTTTGCTTTTCTGCATTCTTTTCCATGGGGATGGTCTTGATCCCTGTCTCCTGTACAATGTCACGAACCTCATTCCATAGTTCATCAGGCACTCTATGTATCAGATCTAGGCCCTTAAATCTATTTCTCACTTCCACTGTATAATCATAAGGGATTTGATTAGGTCGTACCTGAATGGTCTAGTGGTTTTCCCTCCTTTCTTCAATTTAAGTCTGAATTTGCCAATAATGAGCTCATGATCTGAGCCACAGTCATTTCCTAGTCTTGTTTTTGTTGACTGTATAGAACTTCATCTTTGGCTGCAAAGAATATAATCAATCTGATTTTGGTGTTGACCATCTGGTGATGTCCATGTGTAGAGTCTTCTCTTGTGTTGTTGGAAGAGGGTGTTTGTTATGACCAAAGCATTTTCTTGGCAAAACTTTATTAGCCTTTTCCCTGCTTCATTCCATATTCCAAGGCCAAATTTGCCTGTTACTCCAGGTGTTTATTGACTTCCTACTTTTGCATTCCAGTCCCCTATAACGAAAAAGACATCTTTTTGCGATATTAGTTCTAAAAGGTCTTGTAGGTCTTCATAGAACCAACTTCAGCTTCTTCAGCATTACTGGTTGGGGCATAGACTTGGGTTACTGTGATATTGAATGGTTTGCCTTGGAAATGAACAGAGATCATTCTGTCATTCTTGAGATTGCATCCAAGTGCTTCATTTCAGTCTCTTTTGTTGACCATGATGGCTACTCCATTTCTTCTGAGGGATTCCTGCTGGCAGTAGTAGATATACAAGTCATCTGAGTTGAATTCACCCATTCCAGTCCATTTTAGTTCACTGATTCCTAGAATGTTGACGTTTGCTCTTGCCATCTCTTGTTTGACCACTTCCAATTTGCCTTGATTCATGGACCTAACATTCCAGGTCCCTATGCAATATTGCTCTTTACAACATCGGACCTTGCTTCTATCATCAGTCACATCAGCAACAGGGTATTGTTTTTGCTTTGGCTCCATCCCTTCATTCTTTCTGGAGTTTTTTTTCCAGTAGCATATTGGGCACCTGCTGACCTGAAGAGTTCCTCTTTCAGTTTCCTATCATTTTGCCTTTTCATACTGTTCATTACTGGTCATTACATTGTACATTTCATCCCTTCATTCTTTCTGGAGTTATTTCTCCAGTAGCATATTAGGCACCTGCTGACCTGAAGAGTTCCTCTTTCAGTATCCTATCATTTGTCTTTTCATACTGTTCATTACTGGTCATTACATTGTACATTTCATACTGTACATGGGTCATACTGATGTCATTACATTCTCAGAAAATCCAATCAAAATTAAAAATGAATATTCAATAACATAACTGCCAGCACAATTAAAATTAAAAAATAAGAAATATTTTATATAAAATTGTAACCTTTTATAAATGCAATGGTAGAAAGAGTCCATTTATAATACTTAAAAAACATATGAACAATTAAGTTTAATAAGAAAATTGCTAGACCTATCTAAGAGAATATCTATACTGTGGAACATAAAAAATAAATTAAAAACGTTTGTTTCCAAATTGATTAATATCGGCTGAATAATAATTAGAGATATTGGCCAATTGCTCCACTTACATTTCAGAAGAATTCATAATCATCTCATAGCAGTGCTAAATAGGGTTAATGTGATCCAAAAAGCTTTATTTTCCAACAGTTTCAATATATGAAACTAAAGAGAGAAAAAAAATGTTTGATCTTAGAAAGAATTTGTTGTTTACATGTCTCTCTATATGTGGGCAGTGTTTCTACTCATTTCATTACAGTCTAAAATGAAATGCTTGAAAATTCAGTTCTTTTTATGCTTAGAAACTAAATCTATACTTTTTTTCTGAAATGAAATAAATTTGAGGCTATAACTTTTTAGAATCCAAGTAAATTTAACACTGCTGCTGCTAAGTGGCTTCAGTTGTGTCCAACTCTGTATGAGCCCATAGATGGCAGCCCACCAGGCTTCCCTGTCCCTAGGATTCTCCAGGCAAGAACCCTGGAGTGGGTTGCCATTTCCTTCTCCAATGCAGGAAAGTGAAAAGTGAAAGTGAAGTCACTCAGTCGTGTCTAACTCTAGCGACCACATGGACTGCAGTCTACTAGGCTCCTCCATCCATGGGATTTTCCAGGCAAAAGTACTGGAATGAGGTGCCATTGCCTTCTCTGAGAAATTTAACTTTGGGACAAGATAAATATTCATGGAACCAAAGTATAATTGAGACATCACTCTAAAGTAATCCAAATGAAAGATGTAATAAAACAACCATTTCAGCACAGAAGAAATCTTATATTTTCCATAGTGCATAATAGATTCTAAGTATAATAACAATTAACTGATAAATCATGCTATATCTAGATATTTATTTTATCTATTCATCCATTTTTTCCATAATGATGCATTCTGTGACAATAAGGAAAGCACTGAATATACTTTGGCAACACAGTAAATACCCTATTATAAAATGTACACAGTGATATATGTATATATATAATCTTATGTGAAGTGGGCTTTTAAATAGTTATATTCTGAATTATGCATATTTTGAACTAACCTTTATGGATTTCTTAGTATGTTTCTTTGTAGGCAATGTATTCTTCAGATACTTTTGGTTAGTGAATTCTTTGTTTAAGTTGAGTAATTGTGGTATAAAATTTAATATTCAACAGATTTAGGCAAAAGTTAATCCAACTAAGTTTAGGATTAACAACTGATCACATTTAATTAATGAATAAAAAAGGAGTAGGAAGAAGAGAAGAAAAAAAGATGTGACACATAGAAAACAAACACCAAAATGGCAGACAAAATCAACCGTATCAAAAGGCAGAGATTATAACATGAGAATTGAGATACAAGTAAACAACATGTAGTATGCAACTATCCACCTGTATGCTTTCTACAAGAGTCATACTTTAAATTCAAACTGTGTCTACTAGGTTGAAAGTAACAGGATGGGATAAGATATGCATATAAACAGCAATCATATGAGTTAAAATGGTTATATTAACATCACACAAAATGGAGTTTATGATGAAAAGTATTACTACAAATAAAGAGGGACATTTTATAATGATTAAGTGTTTAAAAAATTAGGGAGACAAACAATTATATACTTATGGACCTAAAAAGAAGCACTTCAAAATACATGGACCAAAAATGAATATCTTTGGGAAAAGAAATAGATAATTCAAAAATAACAGTTGATATTTCAACACTAGTGTTGAAATAGTTGAGATTTGAACACTAGCAAGGATGGAGCCACAATTTGAGGGTTAATCAAGAAATAGAATATGTAAATAGCAGCATGAACAATTTAGACCTGACGATATTTAAGAACACTGCACACAACAGCAGTAGGACACACTTTCATCTCAAATGCACCACAAGTTAGATGATAAACAAGTCTCAATAAATTGAAAAAAGATTAATATATGTTTGGCAACTAAATACTACTAGAACTAATGTAACAGTTCAGCAAGGTGGCAGGTTATAAGATCAAAGAAAACATCTACTATATTTCCACAGGGTAGTAATGAACCATAAATGAATTTTCAAATATTTCAATTAATATGAACAAAACAATAAAACTAAAATCTTTTTAATAAATGATATTAAAATTATTCCATTTAAGTACTATAACATAAAATAGAATGAAATGCTTAAATATGAATTTAACCAAAAATGTAAAATTATGTAACAAGAAGCCTGAAACATTGCTGAACAAATCAAAGAAGACCTAAGTAAATTGGAAGCTACCTCAAAGATATTCCCAACAATACTCATAAGAAGATGTAACATTGTTAAAATGGTAATAGTCCTCGAAATAATCTATGGATTCAATAAAATCCCTATCAAAATCTTATCTATCTTTTTGAACAAATAAATAAGTGGTCCTAAACTTATATGCCTCTTGATGAAAGTGAAAGAGGAGAGTGGAAAAGTTGGCTTAAAGCTCAACATTCAGAAAACGAAGATCATGGCATCTGGTCCCATCACTTCATGGAAAATAGATGGGGAAAAAATGGAAACAGTGTCAGACTTAATTTTTGGGGGCTCCAAAATCACTGCAGATGGTGACCGCAACCATGAAATTAAAAGATGCTTACTCCTTGGAAGAAAAGTTCTGACCAACCTAGATAGCATATTCAAAAGCAGAGACATTACTTTGCCGACTAAGGTCTGTCTAGTCAAGGCTATGGTTTTTCCTGTGGTCATGTAGGGATGTGAGAGTTGGACTGTGAAGAAGGCTGAGCACCCAAAAATTGAGTCTTTTGAACTGTGGTGTTGGAGAAGACTCCTGAGAGTCCCTTGGACTGCAAGGAGATCCAACCAGTCCATTCTGAAGGAGATCAGCCCTGGGATTTCTTTGGAAGGAATGATGCTAAAGCTGAAACTCCAGTACTTTGGCCACCTCATGCGAAGAGTTGACTCATTGGAAAAGACTCCGATGTTGGGAGGGATTGGGGGCAGGAGGAGAAGGGGACGACCGAGGATGAGATGGCTGGATGGCATCACAGACTCGATGGACGTGAGTCTGAGTGAACTCTGGGAGTTGGTGATGGACAGGGAGGCCTGGCGTGCTGTGATTCATGGGGTCGCAAAGAGTCGGACACGACTGAGCAACTGAACTGAACTGAAACTTATATGCAAATGTAAAGAAGTAATAGTTACATAATATTTTAAAAGAAGAACAAAGTTGGATGATTCACACATCTTGATTTCAAGACCTTATCTTAAAGATATAATTATCAAGATAGTATGATGCCAGCATAGGATAGAAATATAAATTAATGAAATAGAAGAGTTCAAAAATAAACTCTTGCAATTATTGGTTAACTGATGACAAGTTTTCCAAAACAATTTAATGGAAAAATAATACCGTTTTTACCGAATGGTAGAGGGACAACTGTTTATCTACATGCAAAAGAATAAATGTATGCCTCTAGTATGCCTTCTATTTTATTGACTACACCAAAGCATTTGACTGTGTGGATCACAACAAAATGTGAAAAATTCTAAAAGAGATGGGCATACCAGACCACCTTACCTGCATCCTGAGAAAAGCAACAGTAAGAATTGGACATGGAACAACAGACTGGTTCCAAATTGGGAAAGGAGTATGTCAAAGCTATATATTGTCACCCTGCTTATTTAACTTATAGGCAGAGTACATCATGCAAAACACAAGGCTGGATGAAGCACAAGCTGGAATCAAAATTGCCAGGAGAAGAAGTAACAATAACCTCAGATATGCAGATGACACCACACTTATGGCAGAAAGCAAAGAAGAACTAAAGAGCCTCTTGAGGAAACTGAAAGACCAGAGTGAAAAAGTTGGCTTAAAACTCAACATTCAGAAAACTAAGATCATAACATCATCTCATCACTTCCTGGCAAATAGGTGGGGAGATAATGGAAACAGTGAGACACTATTTTTTTGGGCTCCCAAATCCCTGCAGACGATGGCTGCAGCTGTGAAATTAAAAGATGCTTGCCCCTTGTAAGAAAAGCTATAACCAAGCTAGACAGCATATTAAAAGCAGAGATATTAGTTTGCCAATGAAGGTCCATCTAGTCAAAGCTATGGTTTTTCTAGTAGTCATGTATGGATGTGATAGTTGGACTATTAAGAAATCTAAGCATCAAACAATTGATGCTTTTAAACTGTAGTGTTGGAGAAGACTCTTGAGAGTCCCTTGGACTGCAAGGAGATCAAACCAGTTTATCCTAAAGGAAATCAGTCCTAAATACTCATTGGAAAGACTGATGCTGAAGCTGAAACTCCAATACTTTGGCCATCTGATGCAAAGAACTGACTCATTGGAAAAGACCATGATGATGGGAAAGTTTGAAGGTGGGAGGAGAAGGGGACAACAGAAGATGAGATAGTTGGATGGCATTACCAACTCAATGGACATGATATTGAGTAAGCTTCCGGAGTTAGTGCTGGACAGCAAAGCCTGGCATGCTGCAGTCCATGGTGTCACAAAGAGTTGGACATGACTCAGTGACTGAACTGACTGACTGATGCCTCAAACTCCTAACCATATTAAACAATTACTGGAAATGGATCATAAACATAATGCAACAGCTACATTTATACAACTTTAAGGAGAAAAATTCAAATCAGTCTTCATGATATTTGGTTAGAAAATTTCTTAGATATGAAAAACAACCAAAAGCAAAAGAAGAAGAAGAAGAAGAAGAAGAAGAAGAAGAAGAAGAAGAAGAAGAAGAAGAAACATATAAATTGGGCATCTACATTCAAAACTTTGTGCCTCAAGGGATATCACCAAGGAAATGAAATGGTAATCCTTATATTGAGAGAAAGCATTTGCAAATATTATACCTGATAAAAGGCCAGTATCCTGAATGTATAAAAATCATTCATAGCTCAGCAAAAAATATATAGCCTTTCTACAAAAATGGGTACAAGATACAAATAGATATTTTCCAGGGATAATGAACAACTCACCAATAAACACATTAAAACATACTCAAAATTATTAGTCATTAGAGAACCAAAAATCAAAACCATGATAAGACACCACATCACAAACACTAATATGGCTATAAATAAAAACACATTTAAAAACAAATGTTGATGAGGATATGGAAAAATTTCAACTTTCATGTAATGTTGATGATGTTGTAAAATGATGCAGTCACTTAGGAAAATAGTCTTAGGTTTTAAGACGGTTACACTGAAGAAGTTACCATATGTCCTAGCAGTTCTACTCCTCGGTATATTTTCAAGACAAATAAAAGCATATGTCTACCCAAAAACTTGTGTATGAATATCAAAAGACATAGCTAAAAGCAGAAAAAATTCAAGTGTCTTTCAACTGGTGAATGGATAAATAAAATACTGCAGGCATAAATGAAATATTATTCAGCAAAATAAAAAGAATGGAGTGTTGACATATGCTGCACATGGATGAACTGTGAATACATTTTGCTAGGTAAAATGCATTTTGCTAAGCAAACACAAAAGGCTACATGATTTTATTTATATGAAATGTCTAGAATATACAAATATAGAGAGAAAAATTAGATTTATTGTTTTCTAGACATAAAGGGGTAAAAGGAGATGAGAAGTCACTGCTGATGTGTTTGGCATTTCTTTTAAGTGTAGAAAACATTCTATAATTGACTATAGTGATAGCTATACAACGTCTTCCAATACAGTAAAAAAACACTGACTTGTACATTTTAAATGGGTGAATTGTATATCATGTGAATTTTATCTCCATGAAGCTGTTAACAAACAAGGAAAAGATCACAATAATTAAGAGAAATTCTTTGAACTCTGTCCCTATCTTTAAAGGGAAAATTCAGCTTTCCTTCTTTAGCTGGGAAAAACCCAGTTCTTTCTTACTCTGTATTTCTTTCTTGTGAGTCCCCTTTGCTATTCTAACAGAACACTTCACTTCTGACACTTCTGATCAATTAATAAGTGAAGGTTTTCCCCTACAGTAAGCAACTCTCAGTAACACCAGCCAACTCTCCCATATTTGTGTGTTACGGCTCATTAGTGTCTGACTCTTTGTGATCCCATGAACTGTAGCCTGCCAGGCTCCTCAGCCCATGGGACTTTTCCAGGCAAGAATACTGGAGTGGGTTACCATTTCCTTCTCCAGGGGAACTTCTTGACCCAAGGATTGAACCCAGGTCTCCTGCATTGCTGGCAGAATCTTTACCTGAGCCACTGAGGAAGTCCATATTATTTAACTCAATTCTAATGTTATCTGCCTAGAGATACTGCCAGATTCCACAAGCTAACACTCATTCTTACAAGTCTGACCCCTCATCCCCTCCACACATTTCAGATGCCAGGCAAAAACCCAGGTTATAACCCATGCTCTGACCAATTAGCTAAATATCAGAGATTTCAAATACCTTCAGTCAGTTCAGGTCAGTCTCTCAGTTGTGTCCTACACATCATGGTGTCGACCATGATGCAGCACACCAGGCTTCCCTGTCCATAATCAACTCCCAGACCTTGTCAAACGCATGTCCATCAAGTTGGTGATGCCATCCAACCACCTCATGCTATGTCGTCCCCTTCACCTCATGCTTTCAGTCTTTCCCAGCATCAGGGTATTTGCCAGTGAGTCAGTTCTTTACATCAGGTGGCCAATGTATTGGAGTTTCAGCTTCAGCATCGGTCCTTCCAATGAATGTTCAGGATTGATTTGCTTTACGATGGACTAGTTTGATCTTGTAGTCCAAGGGACTTTCAGCACCACAGTTCAAAAGCATAATTTTTCAGTGCTCAGCTTTCTTCATAGTCCAACTCTCACATCCATACATGACCACTGGAAAAACCATGGCTTTGACTGGACAGACTTTTGTTGGCAAAATAATGTCTCTGGTTTTTAATGTGCTGTCTAGGTTGGTCATAGCTTTTCTCCAAGGAACAAGTATCTTAATTTCACAGCTGCAGTCACCATGTGCAGTGATTTTAGACCCTAGAGTATAAAGTCTGTTACTGTTTCCATTGTTTCCCTATCTATTTGCCATGAAGTGATGGGACTGGATTACATGATCTTAGTTTTCTGAATGTTGAGTTTTAAGCCAACTTTTTCACTCTGCTCTTTCAGTTTCAAATGGCTCTTTAGTTCTTTGCTTTCTGCCGTAAGTGTGGTGTCATCTCTACATCTGATGTTATTGATATTTCTCCCAGCAATCCTGATTCCAGCTTGTACTTCATCCAGCCCAGCATTTCTCATGATGTACTTTGCATATAAGTTAAATAAGAAGGGTGACAATATATAGCCTTGACATACGTCTTTTGCAATTTGGAATCAGTCTGTTGTTTCATGTCCAATTCTAACTGTTGCTTCTTGACCTGCAAACAGAATTCTCAGGAGGCAAGTCAGGTGGTTTGGTTATTCCCATCTCTTGAAGAATCAAGCAGTTTTTTGTGATCCACACAATCAAATCCCAAAGAAAATCAGTGCCAAATAATGCTCAAACTACTACAAAATGCTCAAAATTCTCCAAGCCAGGCTTCAGCAATACATGAACCATGAACTTCTAGATGTTCAAGCTGGTTTAGGAAAAGGCAGAGGGACAAGAGATCAAATTGCCAACATCTGCTGGATCATCAAAAAACAAGAGAGTTACAGAAAAACATCTACTTCTGCTTTATTGACTATGCCAAAGCCTGTGACTGTGTGGATCACAATAAACTGTGGAAAATTCTGAAAGAGATGGGAATACCAGACCACCTGACCTGCTTCTTGAGAAATCTGTATGCAGGTCAGGAAGCAACAATTATATTGAAACCCTGCTTATTTAACTTCTATGCAAAGTACATCATGAGAAACGCTGGCCTAGATGAAGCACAAGCTGGAATCAAGATTGCTGGGAGAAATACCAATAACCTCAGATATGCAGATGACACCACCTTTGAAAAACTAAAGAGCCTCTTGATGAAAGTGAAAGAGAAGAGTGAAAAAGTTGGCTTAAATCTCAACATTCAGAAAACTAAGATCATGGCATCCAGCCCCATCACTTCATGGCAAACAGATGGGGAAACAATGTAAACGGTGACTGACTTCATTTTGGGGGGCTTCAAAATCACTGCAGATTGTGATTACAGCCATGAAATTACAAGACACTTACTCCTTGGAAGGAAAGTTATGACCAACCTAGACAGCATATCAAAAAGCAGAGCCATTACTTTTCTAACAAAAGTCCATCTAGTCAAGGCTATGGTTTTCCCAGTGGTCATGTAAGGATGGATGTGAGAGTTGTACTGTAAAGAAAGATGAGTGCTGAAGAATTGATGCTTTTGAACTGTGGTGTTGGAGAAGACTCTTGAGAGTCCCTTGGACTGCAAGGTGATCCAGCCAGTCCATCCTAAAGGAGACCAGTCCTGGAGGTTCATTGGAAGGATTGATACTGAAGCTGAAACTCCAACACTTTGACCACCTGATACGAAGGGCTGACTCTTTTGAAAAGACCCTGATGCTGGGAAAGATTGAAGGCAGGAGGAGAAGTGGATGACAGAGAATGAGATAGTTAGATGGCATTACTGACTCAGTGGACATAAGTTTGAGTAAACTCTGGAAATTGATGATGGAAAGGGAGTCCTGGCATTATGTGACACGTGGAGTTGCAAAGAGATGGACACGACTGAGAGACTGAACTGAAATGAACACAGTCAAATGCTTTGGTGTAGTCAATAAAGCAAAAGTAGATTTTTTTTTTTTTTCCTGGAACTCTTGCTTTTTTGATGATCCAATGGAATTTGGCAATTTGATCTCTGGTTCCACTACCTTTTCTAAATTCAGCTTGAACATCTGCAAGTTCACAGTTCATGTACTTTTGAAGCCTTGCTTGGAGAATTTTGAGCATTACTTTGCTAGTGTGTGATCTGGGTGCAATTGTGCGGTAGTTTAAACATTCTTTGGCATTGTCTTTCTTTGGGTTTTGAATGAAAACTGACCTTTTCCAGTCCTATGATCACTGCTGCTTTTTCCAAATTTTCTGGCATATTGAGTGCAGCACTTTAATAGCATCATCTTTTAGGATTTGAAGTAGCTCAACTGGAATTCCATCACTTCCACTAGCTTTGTTCATAGTGATGCTTCCTAAGGCCCACTTGACTTCTAATGCAGTCTGTCTGGCTCTAGGTGAGTGATCACACCATCATGGTTATCTGGTTCATGAAGATCTGTTTTGTATAGTTCTTCTGTGTATTCTTGTCACCTCTTCTTCATATCTTCTGCTTCTGTTAGGTCCGTGCAATATACATCCTTTATTGTACTCATCTTCACATGAATTTTTCCCTTGGTATCTCTGATTTTCTTGAAGAGATCTCTGGTCTTTTCCATTATATTGTTTTCCTCCATTTCTTTGCATTGATCACTGAGGAAGGCTTTCTTATCTCTCTAGCTATTCTTTGGGAAATAGCTTCATGGGAAATAAATGAGGAAACAGTGGAAACAGTGTCAGACTTTATTTTGGGGGGCTCCAAAATCACTGCAGATGTTGATTGCAGCAATGATATTAAAAGATGCCTACTCCTTGGAAGGAAACTTATGACCAGCCTAGATAGCATATTAAAAAGCAGAGACATTACTTTGCCAACAAAGGTCCATCTAGTCAAGGCTATGGTTTTTCCAGTAGTCATATATGGATGTGAGAGTTGACCTATAAAGAAAGCTGAGCACTGAAGAATTGATGCTTTTGAACTGGTGCTGGAGAAGACTCTTGAGAGTCCCTTGGACTGCAAGGAGACTCAACCAGTCCATCCTAAAGGAGACAGGTCCTGGGTATTCATTGAAGGACTGATGCTGAGGCTGAAACTCCAACACTTTGGCTACCTCATGTGAAGAGCTGACTCATTGGAAAAGACTCTGATGCTGGGAGGGATTGGGGGCAGGAGGAGAAGGGGATGACAGAGGATGAGATGGCTGGATGGCATCACTGACTCGATGGACATGAGTCTGAGTGAACTCTGGGAGTTTGTGATGGACAGGGAGGCCTGGCATGCTGTGATTCATGGGGTCGCAAAGCGTTGGACATGACTGAGAGACTGGACTGAACTGAACTGATTTTGTTATTGAAATGATTTGCTTTGGAATGAACAGAGATCATTCTGTAGTTTTTGAGACTGCACCCAAGAACTTCCGTTCAGACTCTTTTGTTGAATAAGAGGGCTATTCCATTTTTTTCAAAGGGATTCTTGCCCACAGTTGTACATATAATGGTCATTTGAGTTAAATTAGCCATTCCATGTTCTTGGATTGTATTAATTTGTTAGAGTGCTTCCCAGAACTCAGAGAAACACACTTACTAATTTATTAAATGATATTATAAAGGATATCAGGTAAGTGGCAAGATGAAACACAGATACGAGGATTACAGAAGCGCACATACTTTGGGAATTTTGTAGAGGTTTCATTACATATTCATGATTGATCATTAACACAGTTTTCTGCCCTTTTCCCTTCTCCAGAGAATGGTGGAGGGGGACTAAAAATTCCAAGTCTCTAATGACAAGCCCTCACCCAGGAGCCATCCAGGAGTCCATCTGGAGTTGCCTGATTAAAAGTAAAGATACTCCTTCCTATAACCTGGAAATAACAAAGTTTTAGGAGCCCTGTCAGGGACAGAGTTCAAATACCAATATTAGAACAATATATACTCTTACTGTTCTTACAGTAGTGTTCTTAGGAAATTATAAGGGCTTTAAGAGCTCTGTGCCAGAAACTGGGGGCAGAGACAAATGTATCTTTTCTATTATCTGCCATCATCCAAACTTTATAAAATTAGTTTCCAGGACTCTCTCTCCTACAACTCATTCCTGATAACCTGTGTTCTCTTGTTATTTTTTGTGCCTGGAATGCCCTTTCCCTTATGTCTATAGTCAAATCCTGCAAAGACTTGCAGCCTTTCTTGAATTTTACATAGAATTGTCTTATTTCTGAACTCTAATCTAACTTTATCCTATCTAATAGTTTTCTCTTTACATTCTATAATATTTTATGTAACCTATTTGACATTTCTTCACAGAATTTTATTTTTATTTATTTAATCTCATCATTCTTAGCATACAAGTACCTGACACCTTGTAACATTTCAACATATATATGCTGAGTGAATAAAGTAATATTTATATTAACAGATCCAGTGATTAAACAACACTGGATGTGGCACAGGGACTCCTATTATTATACACACAGTCTTAGATTGGAATTCACCCTTATTGATTAACAGTATCTAATTTTTGTTAGCCAGAAACCTATATAGAACTCTCCCAGTAATCAGAGTTCTCATAATATATCACTCTATCATCCACTGAATAGTCCAGACAGTTGTCCTAAGTAGAGGCACTGATCCCATTTAATAGTTCCCAATATAGTATTTGAGGTTGGGGAGGAGTTGTATGTCATCTAAGAGGTCAGAGACTTTATCTATTGTGTTAATTTTATAGCCATAGTGACTAGAACTGTGTTTCAGATAGTAGCCATTAGAAGTTATTTTCTGCTGAATAAATATAGTATACAATGTAACATGGGTATAAGACATTCCACCCACTGCTTCTTTCATCAGAAAAGGTGCTTAGAAGAGATTGTTTATTACAACAGCTCACGCAATAATGTACATTAGTTTTTGTAAGCCCATCTTGATTATCCCTATCAAAATAAGTATGGGTAAGCTGCATATTTTGGAGAAAGCAATGGCAACCCACTCCAGTACTCTTGCCTGGAAAATCCCATGGATGGAGGAGCCTGGTGGGCTGCGGTCCATGGGGTCGCTAAGAGTCGGGCACAACTGAGCAACTTCACTTTCACTTTTCACTTTCCTGCGTTGGAGAAGGAAATGGCAATCCACTCCAGTGTTCTTGCCTGGAGAATCCCAGGGATGGAGGAGCCTGGTGGGTTTCCGTCTATGAGGTCGCAGAGTCAGACAGGACTGAAGCGACTTAGCAGCAGCAGCAGCGGCAAGCTGCATATATAATTTAGATATTTTATTTTATTTTGAAATAGGAGAAAGCTTCTAACTTATCCTGACTTAAATTAATGAATAAGATCCTTTAATCACACAATGCATAAAATATCCAACTTTTTTGGAGAAATTTTGTTTTTAGTAGGCTGAGAACCAAAGAATTGATGCTTTTGAACTATGATGTAGGAGAAGACTCTTGAGAGTCTCTTGGACTGCAAGGAGATCAAACCAGTCAATCCTAAGGGAAATCAACCCTGAATACCCATTGGAAGACTGATGCTAAAGTTGAAGTTCCAATACTTTGGCCACCTGATGTGAAAAACCAGCTCATTGGAAAAAAGCCTGATGCTGAGAAAGATTGAAGGCAAGAGAAGAAGGGGATGACAGAGGATGAGATAGTTGGATGGCATCACTGACCTGATGGGCATGAATTTGAGCAATGTCCGGGAGTTGGTGATGGACAGGGAAGCCTGGCGTGCTGTATCCATGGGGTCACAAAGAGTTGGAAACAACTGAGCAACTGAACAACAACAACTTTTGTTTTGGTTTTAAAAACATAGTTCTGTTATTTTCTACTTAAGTGTTTTTCACTTAACAACTTAGTAATTACTCTAAGAAAAGTTAAATCAGCCCTCTTGCATAAAGTCCAAGGAGATATGACCCTTTTGTAAAGACCAATTGAAAAAAGAAGAGATATTTATTAATGGTCATGTTTTACAGAAATAATCTGAATATTGCCTCATTTCTTTAAGATAATATACTTAATTTTTAAAAATAAAAATGATAGATTAATCACAAGTTTCTTTCTTATTTAGAGTACCTAAAGATCTTCATCTTCAGTTTTCATGAAGATATAAAGACTAAATGAAGTCAAAGTGTTAGGCACTCAGTCATGTCTGACTCTTCGAGACTCCACGGACTGTGTAGCCTGCCAAGCTCCCCTGTCCGTGGAATTCTCTAGGTAAGAATATTGGAGTGGGTAGCCATTCCCTCCTCCAGGGGATCTTACTGACCCAGGAGTCAAACCTGTGTCTTCTGCATTGCTGGCAGATTCTTTAGAGTCTGAACCATCAGGGAAGCCCACATAATATTCTTGTATTCTTTTCTTTGTCACAACTGTGAAAGTCAATTTCTAGGTAGGTTGATAAGGAAGTCCTGGGTCCCGGAGGAAGTTCTGGAACAGGAGATAGGGTCTGGAATTTTCAAGGAGGAAAAAAGGACAAACTTTTTTTTTTCCTCTACATTCCTTAGTCTTAGTCACAGAAAACTTTTTCTTTAACCTCAGAATTGATGATTATACAACAAAACAACTCAGCTTAAACTCTGTACTAAGGATTATATAACAACAATGTATCCTGCTTGAGGACAGTTTCTTCTTGAAAACCTTCTGACTAATCCTGTTATCTCAAAGTGTAAATTAGGGGAGTGGCTCTGGTAATATCTTTACAACCTTGAGACATTCTTTTGACTTATTTTAATTACCAATTTAAAAAAGTATATAGCTCTTTTGCTAAGACTGGGGCACTCTCCATCCCCTTCTGATGTCTGTGTCAGAAGCTTTCTCTGTCTCTTTTCACTATAAATAAACTTCTGCCACACAAGAGCCCTGAGTGATCAAGCTTGGTCTCTGGTCCTGAAGCTAAATCTTCTTCTTCAGAGATCATGAATCCAATATCATTCACCATAAGCTATCAAAACAATGTTATTTTTCTAATGAAAGTGGGTGATCTAAGACCTGTTGTAAATGTTTTCGAAGAGAAAGTCTACGCAGTCCATGAACTCATAGCTAACAGCAAGAAATACCCCAGCTTTGCTTCTGCAGGATGGCTCATGGTTCTTTTGGCATATTCCATGCAATTTTGTCCTACTAGTTTTTGAGAAGATGAAAACAATATTCTTTGAGACATACTAAATGTTTGTATTTGGCCAGAATAAATGACAAAGTAAAAATAAATTTTAGGTTGAAATATAATTTCTTGTTGTATGTGTATATATCTGTTAGGTGTCAGACACTATGCCAGCTACTAAGTATTCATCTTCTATATGAAGATAATAGATATTTAACTGAGATGTGATAAATGTATAGATAAATGAATGGAGAGATATATAGCTGATATATAGATTTTTTTAGAGAAACAATTGCTTTTTTAGTTAATCAATATAAGAAACTGAAAAAATTATTCTACTTCTAAAGTTCATCTTTTTATTAAAAATAGCACTCCACTAGGACCATAAACTTGATATCTTTTATTTTCAAAAAGTTGAAGAAACAATAAAAAATGGTGTATCTTTTAAAAACATCTGGAAAAAAAATTGTATTTACTTATTTAGGCTTTGGATAAAATGTACATTGTTTTAACTTTCCTGGAAGAAAGAACAAAGTATAAGGTGGGTACTGATCATGTCTCACCAATTCTAATGGTTCCTCAACAGTATCAAACCAATTTAGACAGCATCACAGAATTTTCAATTTTCTTATAGAAATGAGAGAGGTTGGGCCACCTCCCACTCCACTACCCTAAACTATATGGTCTTTCTTTAGTTCTTTTTATTTTTTTCCCAGCAAAAGCAAGACTCATCTTCATGTACTTATTGCATTTTATCTTGCCAGTAGATTGGAACAGTAAAGCTGATAAGAATCTCTGATGCTTTCAGACTTACATCACCTTAAATTTAGGACTTCTAAAGATTTAATCTGAATTCCCATCAATCAGAAAACCAACTGTTTGTTTAAGCAAGTCACACATTTTAGATAATGTGTACTCACTAACCTTCTGTCTACAGTATTACCTGTTTTATTTTCCATCTCAATTTCATACTTTTGTGGGCAAAACCACCAGGGAAATGTATTTCAATGACAATATATGATAATGCTGCTCTCTGCACTTCATCTCATTACAGAAGCCTTGTCTTTCTAAAATGGAAAATGGATTTATGTGCCATTGTATTATTTATGCCATACACTGATACAGTGAAACAGCATTTGGGTGGCTTCAGGTAAATTTAATTTTCTTTGGCTGCTTCATGAAATGTGAGTCACTCTGAAGCAAACGATGTCACTTTCAATTTTTTTTTTTTTTAAATAAGGACTCCAAAAGTTAAGTGCTTTTGTTTTGTTTTAGTATGGAGCAGATATCATCTGACATTTTTGGTGATCTTAAAAGTCATTTCAGTTTGTGACTTCCCTATGAGGAGTTTAAAAGCTTCAAAAAGTATTCTAGTGTATTTTCCTGCCATTAATTAAGGCTGTATTTAATCTAGTCCAGGAAGGAGTTACTTCTGTTGTCAAAGAAAAAATACATAGGATAAAACAAGGTTTTTTCATGACTATTGAAATATAGTCTAGATTATTGCAATAGGGGAGAGAGATTGGTCTCAATACTTTTGGAGCAAAATTTAGCCACTCAGTCGTATCTGACTCTTTGTGACCCCAAGACTATAGCCTACTATGCTCCTTTGTCTATGGAATTCTCCAGGCAAGAATATTGACGTGGGTTGCCATTTCCCTCTCCAAAGGATCTTCCCAACCCAGGGATCGAATCCAGGTCTCCCGTATCATGGACAGACTCTTTACCGTCAAGGAATTTTAAGCACAGGGATGAGTTGGTGGGGAAGTACTGCAGGACTTTTGGTAGGGGAGTTGATCAATGTGAATAAACCATCAGTGTTTGCTAATTGGCTTTCACCTAAGTCAAGCTTCTATTATACCACAGAGACCAAGGAAAGGGGTTCTGTCTTTTTTTGATGATTACATTGTTATGCCCAAGTTGCGAAATCTCCCAATGACCACCAGGGAGCCGATATCCGATGCAAAAGCAAGAGAGTTTTTATTACCATGCTCGAGCTGGGGCTCCCACCATTACCGACGCAGCGGAGAGGAGCCCCGAACTCTGGGTTACATTGCTTATATAGGGTATTCTCATGCGAAAAATTCGAAAAACGGGAGTTTCCAGGTTGGGAGATGTCTAATTGGTTATCTTCTGTGGAAGGGTTAAGTGTTAGGTTCTGATTGGTTTTCATTTCCCGGGCTGGCCATGGGTTCTAATTGGTTCCCATTTCCTGGGCTTAATTTGAATTTCCCAGGCAGGTCATAAGTCCTGAACGTGAAGTCAGGAGATCCTGATCTGGGATCTAATTGGCTCACAGGTGGTGGGGTGAGGTCAGGGGATTTCCAAAGACTCTTTCCTCAGAACTGTAAAATGGAGTCTTCTTTAACAAAATGGGGTGACTTAGGTTCTTCATCCTCCCCCTTCTCAAGGTCCCAGAACAGACCCAATCATGGGTCTGTGACCAGCTCCATGTTTTTTTCCATTAAAGGGGCCGTTAGCAAGGCCGTATATTGGGACCTGAGCACCTAAGCTGCACCGTATTGATGCGGCTCTTGATGAAGGTCATTAACTTGTTCAATAAACATGGCCCTAAGGTGAGTAGCAAAAGTAAGATAATCAGAGGCCCTGTATACCCCAGACGAGTCCCGATGTCCATCTTATGTCCCTCTGTCCTTCAGAAGTGAAGGAGACCTTGATTAGGTCGCAGTCAGGGCAATTACTGGTAAATCACTTGTTCCACATGTCTGAGGTGATAGGATTTACGAAAGTCATCGTGACCAGGTCCGACGGCCTGGCCACATTCTATTTCCACCAGCCATCATTTCCACCAGTCACACATTTCCATGCCTTACAGTGACGACTCTGCATGCCGCCACAAGTCTTTATCCGGTCTCTTTTGTGCCCCGGACATGCATAGAAACCCACTTTCCACAGATAAGCGCGTGCCCAGGAAGTCTCTATCAATTCTTTTAGGTGGAAGTATAAGTCGGGCCACCATGTGTTTATAGGGTGCATGGCAGTCGTCTGGTTCAGCACCTCGTATGTCTCTCCATTTCGTAGTTTCCAGGTTACTTTAAAGGTTGGTGTGGATTTTGGTCCTGGGCTGCACCTAAAACTTTCCAGCCCAGGAGGGAGAGCACCAGGAGTAGCCGGGTAGCCATTTTACCTACTTTTGTTGTCTTCGCAGTTTTAGCTTGAGTGGGTTAGTTTTGTCCAATATGCCTTCCACTGAGGGGGAGCTCTTCTCATAAGGCGAACAGGTCCGCAGGCCGTGTGTGGGCGTAGTGGACCCAAGCAGAGATGCCGTCAACTTGGAGAGCAGTTGGTGTCGTCAAAATGACAAGGAAGGGTCCCTTCCACCTAGGCTCTAGGGTCTCTTGGCAATGATGATGCATGTACACCCAGTCTCCTGGCTGGTAGCAGTGAGGTTCAGGTGAAGGGCCTGATTTATATAGCGCTTTGAGCCTCTTCTATGTGTCCCTGTGGGAATAAGGACCATAGACAAAAAAGCAACTTCTGATCATCTATTTTTTTTAACACTTCTGCCTTTAGGTTAGGGATTATTGGGGGAGGTACCCCATACATGATTTCAAAAGGGGTGAGTCCCAGTTGGTAGGGTGAGTTCTGCACCCAGTAAAGGGCAAAGGGGAGGAGAGCCACCCAGTCCCCGCCAGTCTCAGCAACTAGTTTTGTTAATGACTCTTTAAGCGTCTTATTCATCTTTTCCACTTGCCCTGAGCTCTGGGGTCTATAGGCACAGTACAGCTTCCATCTAGCCCCCAAAGCCTGGGCTACCCCCTGGCTTACCTGAGACACGAAGGCTGGCCCATTATCTGACCCCCACCTGTGCCGGAAACCTGAACTGTGGCAAGATGTCTTTAATCAGCTTTTTGGCTGCCACCTGTGCTATTTCTCTCTTAGTGGGGAAAGCTTTTACCCACCCTGAGAAGGTATCTATGAACACCAACAGGTATTTGTATCCATATTTACCCGGTTTTACATCAGTGAAGTCCACCTCCCAGTAAGCTTCTGGTCTTGTCCCCTGCTCTCTAATTCCTTGGTTGGCCAGATGAGGGACAGCGTTCATGAGCTGGCATGCTTTGCAGTTTGATACGATGTCTCTTATTATTGTCCTGACATCTTTTATGGTAATCTTGGCATGTCTAATCAGGTCTTGCATCTTGCAGGTTCCCAGGTGAGTGGTATGATGTATTTTTAGTAATACTTGTTTTCCTAGCTCTTCTGGGAGGATTAGAGAGCTGTCTGCTGCTCTCCACCACCCGGCCAGCTGTTGGGCCATAGGCAGGCTTTTGATCCAGTCTAAGTCTCTTGGTGAGTAATTGGGCAAGTCTGGCAGAACAGGGCTCCCAGGGTCAGGCAGCTGAAGAGTGGCCTCTATCACGGTATTCTGGGCTGCATCTCTGGCTGCTCTGTCTGCTAAGTTGTTTCCCCCTGAGATCGGGGTGTCTGGCTTTTGGTGCCCCGGGCAGTGTATTATGGCTAGTTTCTTAGGTAGCCATAATGCCGAGAGGAGAGCTTTTATTTCTTCTTTGTTTTTAATCATCTTGCCCTCAGCCGTGAGGAGTCCCCTCTCTCTGTAGATGGCCCTGTGTATATGGGCAGTAGCAAAGGCGTATTGGCTATCAGTAATGATGTTAAGCTTTTTGTCCTTTCCCAACTGGAGGGCTTTTGTTAGGGCGATTAGTTCAGCCCTTTGAGCCAAAGTACCCGAAGTACCCAGAGGTAATGCTTCTGCCCACACAATTTGGGTTCTGTGGTTACGGCTGCCCCCACATACCTGAGTCCATCTCCAGCGAAACTGCTCCCGTCCGTATACCAGGTGACCTCAGCATCCGCCAGGGGGCGATCTTGCAAGTCCTCTCGCGTCCCATGCACCTGGGCTAGTATGTCGCTGCAGTCATGGATCGGGGCTTCCAAGTCCGGGTTAGGAAGCAACGTAGCCGGATTGAGAGTAGTAGGTGGTAGAAAGATGATTCTGGAGGGGTTTACCAGTAGTCCCTCGTAGTGGGTCAGCCGAGCGTTGCTGATCCATCTATCTGGGGGTTGTTTTAGTATGCCCTCAATGGCATGGGGGGCGTAATATGTAACTCCTGCCCTAGTGTCAGTTTGTCTGCCTCTTTGACCATTAGGGCCACTGCCGCAATCATGCGGAGGCATGGGGGCCAGCCTGATGCTACGGGGTCTAGGCGTTTAGACAAGTAGGCCACTGGCCATTTCCAAGGTCCCAAATGTTGCATCAGCACCCCTTTTACTACTCCTTGTTTTTCATCCACATATAGGAGTAAGGGTTTTGTGACGTCAGGCAACCCTAGGGCGGGGGCTGACAGCAGAGCCGTTTTAATAGTTTTGAAGGCGGCCTCCATCTGTTCTGTCCAGCTGAAAGGGGTGGTACTTTTGGTGGCTTCACATAAGGGCTTAGCCAATTCTGCATAGTTTGGAATCCAAAGATGGCAGAAGCCAGCAGACCCCAAGAATTCTCTCACCCTTCGAGGTGAGTCTGGGGTCGGTATTTTGAGTACCGTCTCCTTTTGTGTCTCTGACAGCCACCTCTGCCCTTTTTTTAAACACATACCCTAAGTAGGTGACCTCTGGTTGGCATATCTGAGCCTTTTTGGCTGAGGCTTGGTACTCTAGTTTTCCAAGGGCCCGCAACAGTTCTCGGGTGCCCATGAGGCAAGTCTGCTGGTCCTTTGCTGCAATCAGGAGGTCATCTACATATTGTAACAAGGTTAGTTGGGGGTGCTGTTGTCTGAACTCACCCAGGTCTTCATGGAGGGCCTCACTGAAGATGGTGGGAGAATTTTTAAATCCCTGTGGCAGTCACATCCAGGTCAGCTGTCCATTGATTCCCTCTTCCAGGTCGGACCACTCAAAGGCAAAAAGCTCCTGGCTCTTGGGCACCAGGGATAGACTAAAGAAAGCATCTTTTAGATCTAGGACCATATACCAGTGATGATCTGGCAGGAGTGAGCTCAAGAGGTTGTATGGGTTTGGCACCGTAGGATGAATATCTAGAACTTGGCGGTTAACTTCCCACAGGTCCTGTACTGGCCGATAGTCATGAGAATTTGGTTTTTTAACAGGGAGCAGGGGAGTGTTCCACGCCGACTGACAGGGTCTCAAGATTTTCTGGGCTAGGAGCCTGAGGATATGGGAGGTGATTCCCTGTCGGGCCTCTAAGGTCATAGGATATTGTCTGACTCGGACGGGATCGGCCCCTGGCTTGAGATCTATATATATAGGAGGGCGGTGCCTAGCCTAGCTGGTTCCCCCTGTGTGGGCCCACGCTTCAGGGAATTTATCTAGCCACTCTTGGATGTCTGTTTGGGGAAGAGTTGGTTTTTGGTGCAGCCGATATTCATCCTCTAATTGAATTGTCAGTACTTGAATCGGCCTGCCTGCCTGATCAAGTATTTTAGTCTCTCCTGGGAGGAAGTGAATCTGAGCTCCTATCTTGGTTAAAAAACCTCTTCCCAACAGTGGGAAGGGGCATTCTGGGATGACCATAAAGGAGTGGGATACCTGGCCTGTGCCCAAATCCACTGATCTTTGGGTAGTCCATTGATATTGTTTCATCCCAGTGGCCCTCTGCACCCAAGAGGTTTTCCCAGCCAGTTTCCCTTGGGGCTCCAGAAAAACCAAATATTGAGCCCCTGTGTCAACAAGGAAGTCAATTGGGGTCCCCTCCACTCTTAGGGTTACCCTGGGTTCAGGGAGGGGCGCCGAATCCCATCTCTCCTAGTCGCTCAGTTCATTGACGGCCAGGATAGGGGTCTTTCGTGGTCCCTTCTTTTTTTTAGGGCATTCTTTGGCTCAATATCCTTCCTCCTTACAATAGGCGCATTGGTTCTTTCCTAATGCTGGTCATGTTTGGGGGTGGCTCTTACCTTCAGCCGCTAGGCGGCGCAGCTGGCGGCTCCCTTTCTCCCGAATCAGGAACTGTTGCCGCTAGCAGGATACACGCCATATTGTGGGTCTGGCTGTCTACTGCCTTAGCTTGTTTTTCCTCGGGAGTCTCTAGAGTATTGTAGACCCTTTCTGCCACTGTTATTAAATCCTGGATACTCTTTTCACCCAGGCGTTCTAGTTTTTGTAACTTTTTCCTGATGTCTGGAGCCGCCTGGTTGACAAAATGCATTATCAAAGCAGCCTGAGTGCCTTCTGCATCTGGGTCCATGGGGGTGTATTGTCTAAAGGCCTCCATCAGCCTTTCCAGATAAGCGTCTGGCCTCTCAGTGGGGCCTTGTTGAACATCTCCTACTCTAGCTAGGTTAGTGGGTTTCCATGCAGCTGCCTTGAGCCCCTCCAATAGAGTCTGGTGGTAGACCTGGAGCCTGTCCTTACCTTGTGCCATATTGTAATCCCAGTCAGGTCGTGATAAGGAAAAGAGGTGTTAATTTCATCTATGTTAGTGGTGGGTTCTCCATTTGCCCCTGGGACCCTTTTACAGGCCTCATTCTCTATTCTCTCTCTCTCTTCTGTGGTGAAGAGAATCTGGAGCAGCTGTTGACAGTCATCCTAGGTGGGTTGATGAGTAAAAAGCACAGTCTCTAGAAGGTTTGTTAAATCGCTAGCGTTATCTGAGAACTTAGCATTCTGTGACCTCCAGTTATATAGGTCACTAGTAGAGAAGGGCCAGTATTGATGAGGTTGGTTCCCTTCCTCGTCCTGGGGACCAGCCACTCGTAAAGGGAGGGCAACAGTTGAGTCTACCAACCCTGGAAATGGTTCTAATTGGCCACGGGTTCTAATTGGTTCCCATTTCCTGGGCTTAATTCGAATTTCCCGGGCAGGTCATAAGTCCTGAACGTAAAGTCAGGAGATCCTGATCTGGGATCTAATTGGCTTGCAGGTGGTGGGGTGAGGTCAGGGGATTTCCAAAGACTCTTTCTTCATAACTCTAAAATGGAGTCTTCTTTAACAAAATGGGGTGGCTTAGGTTCTTCAACATTTTGAAGGGATGGCTTTCAGGTCCTGGAGAAAGATACTCCTCTCCTACAAAACTGGCAAAGACATTGGGAGGAAAAATTTTCCACTTCAAAGGTGTAGAGAAAGAATTTACAGTGGCAAGTAAATGCTGGAGGACAAGGGTGGTCAAGGGCCTGTAGTCAGGATGAAATCTGTCTATAAAATTTAGTCATGGGAATATTAAGTCTGTCTTGGTCACTGTTCTTTATAAAATACTATAATATAATCCTTTGCATACTGATTTAATTTATTACTTCCAAGATAAGAATACTTTTTTTTTCTTTATATATTGATTCTTTTCCAGAAAAGTTTGGAAAGATTGAGGGGGCATTTGGGATAAAGTAAGTGCACCACTTAGTTACTAATATAAATAATTGAACAAATCTTAGCATTTTGGTTTTATACACTTAAAAATGCTATGTCCTAAATAAATCTTGCTAGGAATTTCTTTTGAGCAAATAATTTAAAGAGGACTGAAAAAAAAAATACAGAAATAAATATATATGTTTAAATTCAATATTTTTGCAGTATTCATTTATTCAAACTTTCAATAGCAATAGTATTAGGTTTAATGCATTTTTAAAAATTATTGCCCAGTAACTTAAATCCTTCAATTAGAAAAAGCATTAAATTATATAATGTGGCGTGAAATGTACTCAGCCTAGCCCTTAGTCTTCTGTTCTCCCTATTTCTCTTTTATTTTTCATAGTTATTCTTATGAAAGAAAAAAATAATAGATAGCATATATGAATTTAGAAAACTTGTGATACTATTTCAGACTATCTCCACTGTTATAGCCCAATAAAATGTATTCAAGTATTTCATTTGCTACATGCTATATATCTAATTTATATTGAATATTTTGAAGACTAGAAATATTCATTTGATTCTGTGTAAGAAATCAGATGGAAAATAACATTGCTGTATATGGTACTCTGCATCAAATATTTGGGGTTTCATTTCTCTTATTTCAATTCTTTTAACCACCCTATAAAGTAGACCTTAATATATACATATATATATTTTTAATGTATGAAGAAATTTCTGACTGTAAAATCTATTTGGTTAATTTAACCAACTGATTCTTTCTGTTCCATTCCCACAGTCTGATTACAATATGAAAACTAATTCAACCTACTTGACCATTTGCAAACATTGAGAAATGAGAACATTTAATTAGTCCAACACTAATGATATTTAAAAACTATATGTTCAGTATACACTATGCATTGTATATTTATTCCCAAATTTTTTTGCAAGAGACTCATCCATTCCAATCTTTTGCCTTATGACTTGCCTTTTGTTTGGAGAGGAGTCTATGTCTCTATGATATTGTTTGGGGCTTACCCAAGTTTTACACAGTGAAATGTATGACATGACATGTACCACATCTGAGCAGAGACTTTTAAAGCCATTATGTTTACTACCAATCCACTTACTCATTTCCCTAAGCTATAGGAATATTGTGTTCCAAATAAGGACTGTGCCTCAATTCTGGAATTAAGGACACATAGAGGAGACCTATAGTAGTTGATTCATAGCCCCAACCATGTGACATAAATAGAAATAAATAACTGAAATTTGACGAATTCATGCCACAGCAGCAAAATGATAAATATAGTATATTTAACTTTAAGTAAATGTAGTACACTGTTGATATATCTATTCATGAAAAGTAAAAATTCAAATGCTATGTTAAACCTTATTGGGTGATGGAAATTCTAAGCACTTATTGTAATTTTATTGTATAGAATAGAATTTAAGATGTATTGAAAAAAAAGAAAACAAATTGTGAGTGAATCCTCTGAATACATGGATATAAGGTTCAATATAAGGGCTCCTGTTGCAATAAAGATTAGCCCATTTCTATATTTACAATATGCTCAGTTGGGCTTCCCTGGTGGTACAGCAGTAAAGAATCTGCTTACCAATGCAGGAGCTGCTGCTGCTGCTAAGTCACTTCAGTGGTGTCCGACTTTGTGCCACCCCAGAGATGGCAGCCCACCAGGCTCCCCCGTCCCTGGGATTCTCCAGGCAAGAACACTGGAATGGGTTGCCATTTCTTTCTCCAATGCATGAAAGTGAAAAGTGAAAGTGAAATCGTTCAGTTGGGTCAGACTCTTAGAGAACCCATGGACCGCAGCCTACCAGGCTCCTCCATCCATGGGATTTTTCAGGCAAGAGTACTGGAGTGGGTTGCCATGACATGGGTTCAATTACTGGGTTGAGAAGATTCCCTGGAGTAGGCAATGGCAACCCACTCTAGTATTCTTGTCTGAGAAATCCAATGGACAGAGGAGTCTGGCAGTCTATAACCAATGGGGTCATAAAGAGTTGGACAAGTATTTTATTCTTTTCGTTGCAATGGTGAATGGAATTGTTTCCTTAATTTCTTTTTCTATTTTCTCATAATTAGTGTATAGGAATGCAAGGGATTTCTGGGTGTTGATTTTATATCTGGCAACTTTACTATATTCATTGATTAGCTCTAGTAATTTTCTGGTGGAGTCTTTAGGGTTTTCTATGTAGAGGATCATGTCATCTGCAAACAGTGAGAGTTTTACTTCTTCTTTTCCAATTTGGATTCCTTTTATTTCTTTTTCTGCTCTGATTGCTGTGGCCAAAATTTCCAAAACTATGTTGAAAAGTAGTGGTGAAATGGGCACCCTTGTCTTGTTGCTGACTTTAGGGGAAATGCTTTCAATTTTTCACCATTGAAGAGAATGTTCACTGTGGGTTTGTCATATATAGCTTTTATTATGTTGAGGTATGTTCCTTCTATTCCTGCTTTCTGGAGAGTTTTTTATCATGAATGGATGTTGAATTTTGTCAAAGGCTTTCTCTGCATCTATTGAGATAATCATATGACTTTTATTTTTCAATTTGTTAATGTGGTGTATTACATTGATTGATTTGCAGATATTGAAGAATCCTTGCATCCCTGGGACAAAGCCCACTTGGTCATGGTGTATGATCTTTTTAATGTGTTGTTGGATTCTGATTGCTAGAGTTTTGTTAAGGACTTTTGCATCTATGTTCATCAGTGATATTGGCCTGTAGTTTTCTTTTTTTGTGGCATATTTGTCAGTTTTTGGTATTAGGGTGATGGTGGCCTCATAGAATGAGTTTGGAAGTGTACCTTCCTCTGCAATTTTCTGGAAGAGTTTGAGTTAGATAGGTGTTAGCTCTTCTCGAAATTTTTGGTAGAATTCAGCTGTGAAGCCATTTGGACCTAGGCTTTTGTTTGCTGGAAGATTTCTGATTACAGTTTCAATTTCCGTGCTTGTGATGCGTCTGTTAAGATTTTCTATTTCTTCCTGGTTCAGTTTTGGAAAGTTGTACTTTTCTAAGAATTTGTCCATTTCTTCCACATTGTCCATTTTATTGGCATATAATTGCTGATAGTAGTCTCTTATGATCCTTTGTATTTCTGTGTTGTTGTTGTGATCTCTCCATTTTCATTTCTAATTTTATTGATTTGATTTTTCTCCCTTTGTTTCTTGATGAATCTACCTAAAGAACCTAAAGACCTATATATAGAAAACTATAAAACACTGGTGAAAGAAATCAAAGAGGGCACTGATAGATGGAGAAATAGACCGTGTTCATGGATTGGAAGAATCAATATAGTGAAAATGAGTATACTACACAAAGCAATGTATAGATTCAATGCAATCCCTATCAAACTACCAGCGGTATTTTTCACAGAGCTAGAACAAATAAGTTCACAATTTGTATGGAAATGCAAAAAATCTCAAATAGCCAAAGCAATCTTGAGAAAGAAGAATGGAACTGGAGGAATCAACCTGCCTGACTTCAGGCTCTACTACAAAGCCACAGTCATCAAGACAGTATGGTACTGCCACAAAGACAGAAATATAGATCAATGGAACAAAATAGAAAGCCCAGAGATAAATCCACACACCTATGGACACCTTATATTTGACAAAGGAGGAAAGAATATACAATAGAGAAAAGACAATCTCTTTAACAAGTGGTGCTGGGAAAACTGGTCAACCACTTGTAAAAGAATGAAACTAGAACACTTTCTAACACCATTCCAAAAATATACTCAAAATGGATTAAAGATTTAAATGTAAGACCAGAAACTATAAAACTCCTTGAGGAGAACATAAGCAAAACACTCTCCAACATAAATCACAGCAGGATCCTCTATGACCCACCTCCCAGAATATTGGAAATAAAAGCAAAAATAAACAAATAGGACCTAATTAAACTTAAAAGCTTCTGCACAACAAAGGAAACTATAAGCAAGGTGAAAAGACAGCCTTCAGAATGAGAGAAAATAATAGCAAATGAAGCAATTGACAAACAACTGATCTCAAAAATATACAAGCAACTCCTGTAGCTCAATTCCAGAAAAATAAACGACCCAATCAAAAAATGGGCCAAAGAACTAAACAGACATTTCTCCAAAGAAGACATACAGATGGCTAACAAACACATGAAAAGATGCTCAACATCACTCATTATTAGAGAAATGCAAATCAAAACCACAATGAGGTACCATTTCACACCAGTCAGAATGGCTGTGATCCATAAGTCTACAAGCAATAAATGCTAGAGAGGGTGTGGAGAAAAGGGAACCCTCTTACACTGTTGGTGGGAATGCAAACTAGTACAGCCACTATGGAGAACAGTGTGGAGATTCCTTAAAAAACTGGAAATAGGACTGCCTTATGACCCAGCAATCCCACTGCTGGGCGTACACACCAAGGAAACCAGAACTGAAAGAGACACGTGTACCCCAATGTTCATCGTAGCATTGTTAATAATAGCCAGGACATGGAAGCAACCTAGATGTCCATCAGCAGATGAATGTATAGGAAAGCTGTGGTACATATACAGAATGGAGTACTACTCAGCCATTAAAAAGAATACATTTGAATCAGTTCTAATGAGGTGGATGAAACTGGAGCCGATTATACAGAGTGAAGTAAACCAGAAAGAAAAACACCCATACAGTATACTAATGCATATATATATGGAATTTAGAAAGATGGTAATGATAACCCGTATGTGAGATAGCAAAAGAGACACAGATGTATAGAACAGTCTTTTGGACTCTGTGGGAGAGGGAGAGGATAGGAGAGGGAGAGGGTGGGATGATTTGGAAGAATGGCAGTGAAACATGTATAATATCATATAAGAAACGAATCACCAGTCTAGGTTTGATGCAAGATACAGGATGCTTGGGGCTGGTGCATTGGGATGACCCAGAAGGATGGTATGAGGAAGGAGGTGGGAGGGGGGTTCAGGATTGGGAACACGTGTACACTCGTGGCGGATTCATGTTGAAGTATGGCAAAACCAGTACAATATTGTAAAGTAAAAATAAATAAATAAATTAATTAATTAAAAAAAGAAAAAAGGTAAAAAAAAGAGTTGGACTGAGGGACTAAACAACACAATAAATTCAGTAATTACATTTTCAATATGTATTGTATATAATAAGATCCACTTGTTGATGTGGTACTCTGATGGGTAACTGTCAGTACTTTCAAGGAAGAGATTGTGTTTTCACCCTCTAAAAATTCTAGGAAGCAGCTGAAGAATGTGGGAACCATGCTGTTTGCTTCATTTGGCTCCCTCTTTCTCTGAGACACAGACACATTCAAGCCACTCTGCTAAATTCTTATTTGCTAAAATTTATGACTTTCCCAGTAGCATTTTACATTTGATTTATTACACCCTGGGTGCTAACTCTATCCCTTGAAAGTAGGGATTATTTTCAGGAGATCTGATTGCAGCCAGATACACCATTATTCCATATTGGGAATAATGGTGATTGGGACCCTTGGCAAATCACAGCCTGAATCTTAGTAGAAATGAATGGAAAGGACGACTTATTGAGTAATATATTTTTTTGTCCCCTGACAACCTAAGTCATGTTCCTGGTTTTGATGACAGATTTTATTTCACTGTGACTAATCATTCTCAAGTTAAACAAATACATACTGGCTGTCTCCTGAAGTTAAAAAAAAAAAAAGTATATGGAAGATCAGGGTGGCGTTGAAAGGTTTCACAATGTAAGCAGCCTCTACCTTGTAGACTTCCATGCTACTGGGAGACTTGTCACCCACCTGCACCCTTTACAGATTCATGTTGTTTGATTTAGAAATAGAGAGTCATTAACCCCAAAAGAATAAAACATATAAATTACAATGAAGCTTTAATAATTTGGAAATGGAGGAGTTGGTCTGACTACTCCTTTGGGGTAAGAAAACTAACTTTACCCTTTCTAGGCTCTTGGCTGAGACAGCCCCTAAAATAAAGATATTAACAAAGAAAAACAGATAGAGGTTTAATGATACATATAACTTCTGCATACATGGGAGATACCCAGGAAAACAGAATCACTTTGAAACGGCCCGAGCCACCACCCTATAGAACATACCCAGCTAAAGATAACAGATGTATGGGGGTGAGGGAGGGCAGTTGTTGGAAGCTACTAGGAAAAATACAGTGAATCAGGGTATTGTTAAGCAGATTTAAGTCAGTAGCCTTCGTCATTGCTGAGTTTCTAGAAATTTAGTCATCCATCTATTTCTGGTACAGAAAAGAAGTTGTTGCTGTTGTAGTTGAGTCACTAACTCCTGTCTGACTGTTTGTGACGCAACAGACTGCAATCCACCAGGCTCCTCTGCCCATGAGGTTTCCCAGGCAAGAATCCTGGAGTGGTTTGCCATTACCTACTCCAAGAGATCTTTCTGACCCAGGGGTTAAACCTATGTCTCCTGCAAGTCTCCTGCATTGCAGGGGAATTCTTTATTGCTGATCCCCTTAAGAAGCCCACAGAAAGGGAGACGATCTCATAAATGGCTATTTCCTTCATAAAAGTAAATGTCTCTTAGGGAAGAGTAACCCTACTCCTTTTCTAGAGCTTCTCCAGTGTCTGCAGTTTCCTAAAAAAATAATTAGCTCAAAATAATCCTTATGTCAAAGAGACATATTTTGGAATGGCAAATTCTGCTTTCCTCTGCTCTCTTCTACAGGCAAATAGCATAGAAGTACCAAATCAGCAAATGTCTAATATACTCTGTGTAGTTTTGTGTTATGGCTCAATATCCTCTCTCCTTTTGTGGGGAGAGGGTGGAGGCCATTACTGCTACCTTTTTGTTATGCTTCATTAGCTAATATGGGCCAAATATTGTGCAGTACTGGACATATTTATCTCTATTACTCTTGGAAAACCCAGTATAAAACTCCCTCTTGTCTTTTCACTTGTTTACTGCAATGAACAGACATAATGCCTATCTCAAAACTGTAATGTCATTTAAACTTTCCCTTATAATACAGTTTTCCTTCTGACTTAGCTTCCAGATTTCTGTTTAACCACACTCATAAATCTAGCTTTCAAAGGAATTTCCTCTTCTATCAAATTGCATTTCACTCCAGGCTGACAGGCTGCCTTCCCTGTCTCACACAAGCAGACTTTTAACAAGTAGCCACCATCTCTACCCTAGGTAACAGTAAACATGTAGACAATAATATGTGAGAAATGTCAGCCAATTAGAAAAATAATCTCACTTAATCCTCACAGCAAGTCAATAAGGTGGTCACTGCTATGATTCCCATTTTATAGAGGATGGAAATGACAGACAGAAATGTTAATTTCTCTAACATCATACAGTTTAGTAAGTGTCTACACCAGGACTTGAACCATTAGGCTGCAGAGTCCCTATTCTTAATTACTGTTCCAACCAGTTTTAAATCTCAAGCCCGATCCTTTGATAAGCCTGGTAATATCTCTGTTTCTGACCACATATCTTCCCCATAAACTATTTTCAACAAGTTCTTGTTGAATGCTGGCTTATGATATAAATAATTGCTTAGAACTTCTTAAATTGAACCCAGATAGAACTTAAAGATGAACATTATGTTGAAAATCTTTGTTTGTACTTTTTCTTGGTGGTTTTTGAACTTCTAAATCTAAAATGAAACGTTCACTGACAGTATAACTCAATGGGACATACTGATTCTAACAGTGTATAATATTTTAGGAATTTTAAAGTGGTGAGAGTTATTGCCAGGTATAACTATTTAGTTTTGTTTTGTTCATAAGCATACACTGATGTGCATTTAAAAGTCTATTGGAATTGTAAAGTAAAATAAAAAATAAATTAAAAAAAAAGTCTATTGGCATTCCTTTTTATTCTCTTCCTCTATTTTCTCTATCTCTTCTGTCATCCCCTTCCCTGGACTTCTCTCCATGAACAAATCAGGCTAAAACCCAGTAGATGTGCTAAGAAAAGCAGGCATCCTTGTGAATTTAAGGGGACCTCCACAACATGACACAAGGTTAGAACCAAAGCAGAATAAAGACAACAATGGCAATGATTCTACCTGGGACAGTAAATACTGAGTAGGTTAAAGAGACTCTGTTTAGGAGGGCAGATAAAGCAGGGTAAGGAGAGTGTCAAAATGGGGTGGCAATAAGAGTAGCCTGTTGCAGGGTGTCAGTGGCCAGCAGGGTGAGCAGACTGTTCATGTAAGAAGGCAGTGGGCAGGGATACCCAGTATTGGATTCAGAGGAGGATGAGAAGAGAATATCCATGGGGGTTAGAAGAGAGGTAGGAGCAGGTGGTTGGTCCATATGTAGGAGAAAGTGAAAGTGAAGTCGCTCAGTCGTGTCCGACTCTTTGCGACCCCGTGGACTGTAGCCCTCCCGGCTTCCCCACCCATGGGATTCTCCCAGGAAACAATACTGGAGTGGGTTGATCAAATAAGTAAATTTGATTTCTTACTGTCAAAGAATAGTTGCAAACATGGAATGAACTCTATGGTATTGGATTTGGATTGATGACAGCATAAATATAGTTATCAATATAGAGATGTAGATATAGAAATATAGATATAAATCTCAGTGTGTATAAATGAGAGTTCAGTTCAGTTCACTTCAGTCACTCAGTCGTGTCCGACTCTTTGCAACCCCATGAATTGCAGCACGCCAGGCCTCCCTGTCCATCATCAACTCCTGGAGTTCACTCAGACTTGGTCCATCGAGTCAGTGATACCATCCAGCCATCTCATCCTCTGTCGTCCCCTTCTTCTACTGCCCTCAATCCCTCCCAGCATCAGAGTCTTTTCCAATGAGTTAACTCTTCGCATGAGGTGGCCAAAGTACTGGAGTTTCAGCTTTAGCATCATTCCTTCCAAAGAAATCCCAGGACTGATCTCCTTCAGAATGCACTGGTTGGATCTCCTTGCAGTCCAAGGGACTCTCAAGAGTCTTGTCCAACACCACAGTTCAAAAGCATCAATTTTTGGGTGCTCAGCCTTCTTCACAGTCCATCTCTCACATCCACACAGGACTACTGGAAAAACCATAGCTTTGACTATACGGACCTTAGTTGGCAAAGTAATGTCTTTGCTTTTTAATATGCTATCTAGGTTGGTCATAACTTTTCTTCTAAGGAGTAAGAGTCTTTTAATTTCATGGCTGCAGTCACCATCTGCAGTGATTTGGGAGTCCCAAAAATAAAGTCTGACACTGTTTCCACTGTTTCCCCATCTATTTCCCATGAAGTAATGGGACCAGATGCCATGTTCTTTGTTTTCTGAATGTTGAGCTTTAACCCAACTTTTTCACTCTCCACTTTCACTTTCATCAAGAGGATTTGTAGTTCTTCTTCACTTTCTGCTATAAGGGTGGTGTCATCTGCATATCTGAGGTGATTGATATTTCTCCCAGCAATCTTGATTCCAGCTTGTGTTTCTTCCAGTCCAGCATTTCTCATGATGTACTCTGCATCGAAGTTAAATAAGCAGGGTGACAATATACAGCCTTGACATACTCTTTTTCCTATTTGGAACCAGTCTGTTGTTCCATGTCCAATTTTAACTGTTGCTTCCTGGCCTGAATACAGATTTCTCAAGAGTCAGGTCAGGTGGTCTGGGATTCCCATCTCTTTCAGAATTTTCCAGTTTATTGTGATCCACACAATCAAAGGCTTTGGCATAGTCAATAAAGCAGAAATAGATGTTTTTCTGGAACTCTCTTGCTTTTTCCATGATCCAGTGGATGTTGGCAATTTGATCTCTGATTCTTCTGCCTTTTCAAAAACCAGCTTGAACATCTGGAAGTTCACAGTTCATGTATTGCTGAAGCCTGGCTTGGAGAATTTTGAGCGTTACTTTGCTAGCATGTGAGATGAGTGCAATTGTGTGGTAGTTTGAGCATTCTTTGGCATTACCTTTCTTTGGGATTGGAATGAAAACTGACCTTTTCCAGTCCTGTGGCCACTGCTGAGTTTTCCAAATTTGCTGGCATATTTAGTGCAGCACTTTCACAGCATCATCTTTCAGGATTTGAAATAGCTCAACTGGAATTCCATCACCTCCACTAGCTTTGTTCATAGTGATGCTTTCTAAGGCCCACTTGACTTCAGATTCCAGGATGTCTGGCTCTAGATGAGTGATCACAGCATTGTGATTATCCGGGTCCTGGAGATCTTTTTTGTACAGTTCTTCTGTGTATTCTTGCCATCTCTTGTTAATATCTTGTATGTATGTCTAAATGCATGTTGCTAAGGGTCAAATATTTGTGTGCCCTCAAAATTAAAACTTCTGAAGCTCTAATCTGTAGTATGATGGTATTGGATGTAGTGTCTATGGGAAGTATTGGTATTTAGGTTTAGATCAGGTTATGAAAGTGGGACCCACATGATAGAATTAGTGCCTTTATAAGAAAAAGGGGATACAAAAGTTCTTTCTCTTTCTCTCTCTGTAAGCACACACTGAGAAAAGGCCAGGAAACGGGTTCTCACTAAATAGAGAAACTTTTGGCACCTCATTCTTATACTTCCCAGACTTCAGAACTGTGAGAAATAAAAGTTTATTGTTTAAGGCAGCCATTCTTTGCATTCATGTGCCCTCCTCCAGGGGATCTTCCCAACCCAGGGATCAAATTCGAGTCTCCTACATTGAAGGCAGTTTCTTTACCCATTGAGCCACCTGCAAAGCCCAGTCAGTCTATAGTATTTTGCTATAGCAGTCTCAGTGGACTAAGATATATGTATAATGTGAATGGGAGCGTACACATGCTGTGAGCCTAGGAGCAGCACCACCATGTAGTAATCAGTACAACTGATCTTAGTTCTAAATCTTAGATTTTTAAGACAACTTTGGATGAATTTTCATAGATGAGAGATTGTATTTGATCCTAGAATTTGTCTATATGTTGATTTTTTTTTTTTAAAGGAACTTTAGGATCAGGTAACAGTGGCAGCACAGACAATAAGGTAAAAATGTTTTCAGTTTGGGGCAGTCCCAAGATTCACTGTATGGATAATAAAGAACTATGGACTTACTTTCCAAGGTAAAAATATAACATTTATTCAATCACCCCTCAATATTCACAGGTTCCACAGAGATAGATTCAACCAACCATGTATACAATTTGATCCTATGGAAACGTGGATATGCAGGGCTGCCTCTATCACACCATTTACATAAGAGTTTTGGCATCCTCAGAGTTTAGAATCTGGGACGGGAATTGGTGGTGGTGGGGAGCTGGAACCAATTTCCTCACTAACACGAGAGGATGATTGCATATACTTTTACAGAGTTCATAAAGCCTCAATGCTCAACCATTGCCCCTTTCTCCTCAACCAGATGCTCTTGGTGGTATACACTGAGATGCACAGACTGACTCTTTTCAATATACCATGTTATGCTAATTATTTGAAGCTAAGTGATAGAGTGGCAGGCCTTGAATGTTAGGAGGATAGAAAATACAGAGTTCCAACAGATCAACTTTCTGAAGAAGCACTCATTTCTCAAAAAGCTGAGTCAGGAGTATCAACAAAAGAAATACAGAGGGCTTAAGCTAAAAAAAAAAAAAAAATAGATTGGTTATTAAAATGCCCTTTGACAAATCAAATAAGCATTTTCTTTTATTTGCTTTTTTTTTCCTTCTTAGCTTTATTTAGCTATAGCCATAGATGCTTTCCTATTCATAGACATTCAGAAGTAGGATACATTTATTATAAATAACAGGAATATTTACCTCATTAAAACTCAGTGGAATGGAGGGGGCCATGCAGTTTTAATAAGGTATGATTAACATTAATTTTGGGCCACAACACATTACTATCATTTCTTCCTTAACCATAGTCTTTATTTTCAAGGCACTGTAATAATTCAGATCATCTTAAATAGCAATTAATTCACTCATCAACTCACATATTAAGTCAGGCACATTGCTGACTGAGTTTAGAGATGAATAAAATAGGTTGTTCACCCTTAGAAATTCATGGTCTAGCTAAAGAATCAAGAAAACAAGCCACTGACAGGATGAGACCTGTTCTTCTATGCCCATGTTCTAGATATCAATTGGCATTCTCCCAGACCAAAAACCTTATCCCATTTCTTTTAGCTCCAGCAAATAAATAAGTGACCAGAGTTACTGTGGGTGTGATGCAGTAGTCTTATTATTGCAGAGCTGTTACCTACTAAATATAGGATTTGAGCCATAAAGCCACTATTTTTACTTTTTGGCATTTAATTGATTGTCTTGCTACTTTCCTGTTGATCTAAAAAATACCAGTCCTACCACTAATAAGTGCCATTTGCCTGTCATGATATGAAATCTGATTTATATCAAATAGGAGTTTAAAATGGAATAATCTGTAAAGAAATACAAGGAATGATCAAATTCAAAAAATATTCTAGAATTGTTGCATACAAATAAAGTTAGAGCAAGAAAGTTTTACAGGGGAAAAGTGTTAAAATTTAAACACAGTTTTAGAAGATACAAAATGCCATTTTGAACTGAGCAAATTATTTGACTGGTGGAAAAGAGATTGATTCCAACATGGCTGATTTTTCAGAGTCCTAAATCTAATATCAGTAAGTTAGCTCTAATTTAAAAAGGTAATACTACTTATTTGCCAGGTGAAATGATATCTCATGTTCATTTAAAATGAGTTTTAACAGTGGTCATCTTCCATGATAAGATTTCCTTTTCACATCTTGTGCATCCCATAAAAACTCTTGATAAGTCATCTTTTCTAAAGAAAATGTAAACTTTCTGGCTGGGTTTGGTGGATAGGCTAGCTGCCAAAACTGACCAAAAGTTTAACAGAAAGGAATGAAAAAGGTAAAGGGGTCAAGTAAGCAGAAGCTATCAAATGCTGTGACCTAATCAGTCAATTTTAATTCTATTTTTCACTTGTTATTTTGACTTCTCTGGAAATAATATGTAATAACTTTGAAAGATGAAGATACGAAAGTGCTGCACTCAATATGCCAGCAAATTGAGTGCCGAAACCTCAGCAGTGGCCACAGGACTGGAAAAGGTCAGTTTTCATTCCAATCCCAAAGAAAAGCAATGCCAAAGAATGCTCAAACTACCATACAATTGCACTCATCTCACACGCTAGTAAAGTAATGCTCAAAATTCTCCAAGCCAGGCTTCAGCAATACATGAACTGTGAACTTCCAGATGTTCAAGCTGGTTTTTGAAAAGGCAGAGGAACCAGAGATCAAATTGCCAACATCCACTGGATCATGGAAAAAGCAAGAGAATTCCAGAAAAAAAAAAATCTATTTCTGCTTTATTGACTATGCCAAAGCCTTTGAGTGTGTGGATCACAATAAACTGTGGAAAATTCTGAGACAGATGGGAATCCCAGACCACCTGACCTGACTCTTGAAAAATTTGTATGCAAGTCAGGAAGCAACAGTTAAAACTGGACATGGAACAACAGACTGGTTCCAAATAGGAAAAGGAGTACGTCAAGGCTGTATATTGTCACCCTGCTTATTTAACTTCTTTGCAGAGTACATCATGAGAAACGCTGGACTGGAAGAAGCACAAGCTGGAATCAAGATTGCTGGGAGAAATATCAATCACCTCAGATATGCAGATGACACCACCCTTATGGCAGAAAGTGAAGAGGAGCTAAAAAGCCTCTTGATGAAAGTGAAAGTGGAGAGTGAAAAAGTTGGGTTAAAGCTCAAAATTCAGAAAACGAAGATCATGGTATCCGGTCCCATCACTTCATGGGAAATAGGTGGGGAAACAGTAGAAACAGTGTCAGACTTTATTTTGGGGGGCTCCAAAATCACTGCAGATGGTGACTGCAGCCATGAAATTAAAAGACACTTACTCCTTGGAAGAAAAGTTATGACTAACCTAGATAGCATATTGAAAAGCAGAGACATTGCTTTGCCAACAAAGGTCCATCAAGTCAAGGCTATAGTTTTTCCAGCGGTCACATATGGATGTGAGAGTTGGACTGTGAAGAAGGCTGAGTGCCAAAGAATTGATGTTTTTGAACTGTGGTGCTGGAGAAGACTCTTGAGAGTCCCTTGGACTGCAAGGAGATCCAACCAGTCCATTCTGAAGGAGATCAACCCTGGGATTTCTTTGGAAGGAATGATGTTAAAGCTGAAGCTCCAGTACTTTGGCCACCTCATGCGAAGAATTGACTCATTGGAAAAGACTCTGATGCTGGGAGGGATTGGGGGCAGGAGGAGAAGGAGATGACAGAGGATGAGATGGCTGGATGGCATCATTGACTTGATGGATGTGAGTCTGAGTGAACTCTGGGAGATGGTGATGGACAGGGAGGCCTGGCGTGCTGCGATTCATGGGGTTGCAAAGAGTCAAACACGACGGAGCGACTGAACTGACTGAACTGAAGATCTGTGGGAAGGCAGGACAAAGTAGTGTAGTGGGTGGGGATGACATGATCTGATTTGACTGCTCTGAAAAGAACATACTACAGGGAGACAGGTTGGATGTAGGGGACTTTTATGAGGCTACTGTGTTAGTTCAACCTAGAAGTTATGATATGTAGGACTAAGACTAGGTATTAGTAAGTATTCGGGCTTCTCCAGTGGCACTAGTGTTAAAGAATCCACCTGCCAATGCAGGAGACCCAAGAGATGTAGGTTCGATCCCTGGGTCATGAGGATCTCCTGGAGGAGGACACAGCAACCCACTCTAATATTCTTGCCTGGAGAATCCCATAGAGAGAGGAGTCTGGTGGGCTACAGTCCACAGGGTCTCAAAGAGTTGGACATGGGTGAAGTAAGTCATGCACTTATGCATGCACACACTAGTAAGTACTGGTGTACTGTGGAGGTATTCTAAAGGTAGAGCAGACAGAATTTTCTTATAAACTGAGTAGAGTGTGAAAGTGAGGTGGATAACTTCAAATTATAATTGTTTTAAACTTTAATGGTCAAACCCATGTCTCGTGTCTCCTGCATTGGCAGGTGAATTTTTTACCACTAGCACCATCTGGGAATCCCCTAAACTTTAATAAATAATGCCTAATTATTTAGTGGGCTTCCCTAGTGGCTCACATGGTAAAGAATCTGCCTGCAATGTGGGAAACATGGGTTCGATTCCTGGGTTGGAAAGATTCCCTGGAGAAGGAATTGGCAACCCACTCTAGTATTCTTGCCTGGAGAATTCCCATAGACAGAGAAGCCTGGTGGACTATGGGGTCTCAACAAGTCAGACATGACTGAGTGACTAAATGATCTGATGTGAAATATTAACAAAAAATTTAATTATGTGCTTGCTAATGGTGGATAAAATAATTAATATAACTTTACCTTTACCAGTATTAAAGTTATCAATATTCCTAACTTTTGCCAATGTAATAAGGAAATGCTATTATTTTAAAATTAGTGTTTTCATGAATATTAGAGGGGTTGATATATTTTGTGTAGTTATTGGTATCTACTATTTCTAAATTGGCAGGGGTGTTCTTTGCCTAACGTGGGGTCTGTTCATTGGTATCATTCATCTATAGAAAATGAATATGTTATTGATATCAACCCTTTCTCTTAAATGATTTATAAATATCACATTCTCATTTGATTTAAACTTTATAGTGTCTCTTGAAATAAGCATATTTTAAGTTTATATGTAACTAAAAACATTTCCTGCCTTGTTTTCTAACTTCTGGTTTTTTTTTTGTTTGTTTGTTTATTTTTTGATTTTGTTTTGTTTTATTATGGAGACCTCACCTTACTATAGATTATTATTTTTAAATCCTAATTGTTTTAAGAACACACATGATAAATTTCACACAGAACCACAAAAGGCCCCCAACTGGCCAAAATAATCTTGAGACAAAATAACAAATTTGGAGGTATTACACTTCCTTATTTCAAACTATATTTTAAAGCTAGAGTAATCAAAAATATGGTACAGCATGAAAGCAGACACATAGACGAATGGAAAAGGATATAATTCCTAGAAATAAACCCATGTGTTTTCAGTCAATTAAATTTTAACCCAGATGTCAAGAACACACAACGTGGATAGCATGATCTCTTCAATAAATGGTGTTCAGAAAACTGGATATTCACATGCAAAAGATTGAAAATTGGATTCCTTTCTTACAAAACTCAGAAAAGTTAACTTGAAATGGATTAAAGACTTAAATGGAAGATCTGTAACCATGAAATTACTAGAATAAAACATGGAAAAAGCTCCTTAATGGTGGTCTTGTTAATGATTTTTTAGACATGATACTAAAAGCACAAGGCAACAAAAGCAAAAATAAACAAGTAGGACCACATCAACCTGGAAAGCTTCTGCAGAGCAAAGGAATCAATCAACAAAACAAAAAGGTAACCATGGAAATGGAGGAAATATTTGCAAACCTGATATCTGATAAGGGGTTAATATTTTAAATATGTAAGGAACACACAACTTGATAGCAAATAAACAATTTCAACAATTAAAAAAATGAGCAAAGGAACGAAACAGAAAGTTTTCAAAAGATGGTATACAAATGGCCAGCAGTTAAAAAGATTCTCAACATCACTGATCATCAGGGAAATATGAATCAAAACCACAATGAGATGTCATCCCACACCTATTCAAATGGCAATTATCAAAAATACAAAAGAAGATAAATGTTGATGAGGATAGAGAAAAGGGAACTATTTTATACTGTTTACAAGAAAGTAAACTAGTATAGCCATATGGAAAGCAGTATGGAGGTTTCTCAGATATTTAAAAAATAGAACTATCATATAATTCAGCAATTTCACTTCTGTATATATATCAAAATGAATATCTTGAAGAGGTATCTACACTTTCATTTTCATTGCAGCATTATTCACAATTGCCAAGATTTGGAAATAATCTGTTTTTGATAGATGCATGGATAAAAAAATGTGGTATATTACTCAATAAAAAGTTATTCAAGCCATTAAAAAGGAGGAAATCTTGCCAATTGTGAAAACATGGAGTAACCTGGAGGTCACTATGCTAAGTGAAATTAGCCAGACAGGAAAGGGTGAATACTGTATGGCATCATTCTTATGTAGGAAAAAAAAAAAAAATCAAACTCACAGAAACAGAGAATAGAATGGTGGTTTCCAGGGACTGGAAGGTGGGTGAAATTGAAAGATGTCGGTGGAAGAATACAAACTGCTAGTTGCAGAATGAATAACATTTGAGGGTCTACTGTATATCATGAAAACTAGAGTTTAATTTAATTGTAATCATTTCATTACGTGTGTGTGTGTGTGTGTGTGTGTGTATGTGTGTTAGTCACTCAGTCATGTCCGACTCTTTGCAACCCCATGGACTGTAGCCCACCAGGCTCCCCTATCTATGGAATTCTCCAAGCAAGAATACTGGAATGGGTTGCCATTACCTTCTCCAATGTTCATTATGTAGAGGTATATCATCGCCATATTGTACTCCTTACATTATATATATATATATATATATAGTTTTATTTGTCAACCTTAATAAAAATCAATTACTAGAGAACATAGAACATTCCATAGAGGTTAGAAACGAGTTAGCAAAACAGGATAATGCTAAGAAGGCAGGGCACTTCAGGGCACATGAGAAGGTGCTCAGTTCAGTTCAGTAGCTCAGTCATATCTGACCCTGTTTGACCCCATGGACTGCAGCACGCCAGGCTTCCCTGTCCATCACCAACACTCAGAGCTTACTCAAACTCATATCCATAGAGTTGGTGATGCCATCCAACCATCTCACCCTCTGTCATCCCCTTCTCCTCCTGCCTTCAATCTTTCCCGCATCAAGGTCTTTTCCATTGAGTCAGTTCTTCATAACAAGTGACAAAAGTACTGGAGTTTCAGCTTCAGCATCAGTTCTTCCAAAGAATATTCAGGACTGATTTCCTTTAGGATGGACTGGTTTGATCTCCTTGCAGTCCAAGGGAGTCTCAAGAGTCTTCTCCAACACCACAGTTCAAAAGCATCAATTCTTCAGTGCTCAGCTCTCTTTATAGTTCAACTCTCACATCCATACATGACTACTGGAAAAACCATAGTTTTAACTAGATGGAACTTTGTTGGCAAAGTAATGTCTCTGCTTTTTAATATGCTGTGTAGTTTGGTCATAACTTTTCTTCCAAGGAGCAAGATAGCTTCTTTCTCAGGCGGTTGGTTAATATCAAGAACTATATTTCTAGGCTCCTTCAGTGAAGCCCAGATTTGATGTGAAACCATTACAATGCCCTTATTCACCAGTTGCTATGTGGGGATATAGGTGACAAAAGTCAGAGGAGTATCAGGCTTATGATTTCAAACAGAAAGAAACTATCCAGTTGGAAAACAGAGGGAAAAAAATCTCTAGTTTTAGCAGATTGTCCAGCTGGAGAGACATTTTAAGACTGAATCAAGTCCCAGATAATTCTCTTGGAATTCTGGGTTGATCATTTGATAATTAAACAATCAACATTGATGTATAAGTAATAGGTAGCTACATGATATTTCTGCCATAATTTAGTAACTAAAATTAGTATCTTGTGCTATTGTTTAAGTCATTGTAGACATATTTTTTCAATATACATTATGTTATCTTCATCTTTAAAATGATAATTTTTCTTTATAATGTCTTTGTAGACATTTAATATCATTAGGAAGACAAGAGACCTATAACATTATTCATTCCTGATTCCCATTCCCTAATCTCCAGTGGTTCTCTTTTTTATCCTCAAAGAAATAGTCCCAAGGAATGAGTCACATGCAGAAGTTCATAAAGGTAGTTAAACCTCACTTTTGTAAGCAGTGAGGTTTTTTGTGAACCTTACAATTTGTGTTCAAGGAGAAGCTAAGTAATCAGTGAATGAAGACCACATAATTAAATAGTTCTGCAGTAAATACCCTTCTGCTTTCTGTAGAAGGGAGTTAAGAGACATGTAGAATATATATACATAAAATTTGGCATTGAGTTATCTGACAAATGTATAGATAGGAATATAGCCATAAATAGTATCAGCATTGATGCACTGCAAATTCTTTAGACTCTAAATTCATAAAGATGATAAATATATTTTTCTTATTCAGAATGACCTGGAGCTGACTGTGGCTCAAATTATCAGCTCCTTACTGAAAAGTTTAGGCTTAAATTGAAGAAGGTAAGGAAAACCACTAGACCATTCAGGTATGATCTAAATAAAATCCCTTATGATTATATAGTGGCAAGTAGATTCAAGGGATTAGAGCTGGTAGACAGAGTATGTGCCCAAAGAACTATGGGAGGAGGTTCATAACATTGTAAAGGAGGCAGTGACTAAAAACATCCCAAAGAAAAAGAAATGCAAGAAGGCAAATGGTTTTCTGAGAAAGTCTTACAAATAGCTGAGAAAAAAAGAGAAGTAAAAGGTAATGGAGAAAGGGAAAGATATACGCAACTGAATGCAGAGTTCCAGAGAATAACAAAGAGGGATAAGAAAGTCTCCTTAAGTGAACAGTGCAAAGAAATAGATGAAAAAAATAGAATGGGAAAGACTAGCGATCTCTTCATAAAAACTGAAGATACCAGGGGAATATTTCATGCAAAGATGGGTGCAATAAAGGACAGAAATGGTATGAACCTAACAGAAGCAGAAGAGATTAAGAAGAGGTGGCAAGAATACACAAAAGAACTACACAAAAAAGATCTTCATGACCCAGATAACCACGATGGTGTGATTACTCACCTAGAGCCAGACATCCTGGAATGTGAAGTCAAGTTGGCCTTAGGAAGCATTACAACAAACAAAGCTAGTGGAGGTGATGGAATTCCAGTTGAGCTATTTCAAATCCTAAAAGATGATGCTGTGAAAGTGCTGCACTCAATATGCCAGCAAATTTGGAAAATGCAGCAGTAGCCACAGGACTGGAAAAGGGCAATTTTCATTCCAATCCCCAAAAAAGGAAACAATGAAGAATGTTCAAACTACCATATAATTGAATTCATTTCACATGCTAGCAAGGTTATACACAAAATCATTCAAACTAGGCTTCAAGAGTAGGTGAACTGAGAATTTTCAGAGGTACAAACTGGATTTAGAAAAACCAGAGGAACCAGAGATCAAATTGCCAACAACCACTGGGTCATAGAAAAAGCAAGGGAATTCCAGCAAAGCATCTGTTTCATTGACTACACTAAAGCTTTTGACTGTGTGGATCACAACAATCTGTGGAGAATTCTTAAAGTGATGGAAATACCAGAATAACTTACCTGCTTCCTGAGAAACCCATATGCAGGTCAAGAAGCAACAGTTAGAAATGGATATGGAACAAGAGTTTATGGTTCAAAACTGGAAAAGTAATACATCATGGCTCTATATTTTCACCCTGATTATTTAACTTATATACAGAGTATATCATGTGAAATGCTGTACTGGATGAATAACAAGCTGGCATCAAGATAACTGGGAGAAATATCAGCAACTTCAGATATGCAGATGATACCACTCTAATGGCAGAAAGTGAAGAGGATCTAAAGAGCTTCTTTTTGAGGGTGAAAGAGAAGACAGAAAAAGCTGGCTTAAAACTTAACTTTCAAAAAATGAAGACCATGGCATCTAGTCCCATCACTTCATGTCAAACAGGTGAGAAAAAAGTGGAAACATGGCAGATTTTATTTTATAAGGCTCTAAAATCACTACAGACACTGACTGCAGCCACAAAATTAAAAGATGTTTGCTTCTTGGAAGAAAAGCTATGGCAAACCTAGACAGCATATTAAAAAGCAGAGGCATCATTTTGCCAGCAAAGGTCTATATAGTCAAGGCTATAGTTTTTCCAGTAGTCATGTACAGATGTGAGAGCTGGACCATAAAGAAGGTTGAGTGCTGAAGAATTGCTGCTTTCAAATTGTGGTGCTGGAGAAGACCTGAAAGTCCCTTGGACAGGAAGGAGATCAAACCACTCAATCCTAAAGGAAATCAACCACGGATATTCCCTGGAAGGACTGATGCTGAAGCTCAAGCTCCAATACTTTGACCACCTGATGTGAAGAACTGACTCATTAGAAAAGACCCCGATGTTGGGTAAGATTGAGGGCAGGAGAAGTGGGCCACAGAGGATGAGATGGTTGGATGGCCTTGCCAACTCAATGGACATAAGTTTCAGCAAACTCTGGGAGATAGTGAAGGTCAGGGAAGTCTGGCATGCTGCAGTCCATGAGTTCACAAATAACTGGACATGACTTAGTGACTGAACAACTGAACAATTCAGAAAGAAGAATATTGTTGTTAAACTTTTGACCAACTTAATTCACATTTTTTAAACCTTAAATTTCTTACCTTCATTGAAGATGCTGAGTGTACTTCTTTTGTTTCAAAAAGCCCTATTTCAAAATATCACTTACTTAAATAACTGCCTTATATCAGAACACTGGCACATTTCTAAATGAGGTTTAAAAAAAAACACATTGTTGTCTACAATGAAATGAAACTATTTAAGTCAAACCATTTGCTCTTTAGACTGAAGAAAACAAATCCTACTATGATCTAGCCAACTGGATACAGTAAGATACAGAACACTAGCTAACCATTCATCCTCATAGCAACTAATTTTCCTATGTAATTGGGTGGATGATTCCCTGGTGACTATACAAAACTAAACACCACTGCATAAACAAAAACTTTCAAATTCAAATAGGGAAAAATCTAGGTATCTAGGATACTTCATATCAGTTGTCTTGTTAAAGTTAGCAGCAGTATCTCAATACTTTATGAATGTAATCAGTTCAAATTTTGGCTTCTAATACCACTTATAATATTAAATGAATTATAATAACTAGCTCAGCTCAGTAACTAGAAATTTCTTCATATTGCCAGAGCTAAAATAAAGTGAATGTTCTAGAATATTGCTATACAAAGTGTGGGCCATAGACCAACACCATAGACATCACTTGGGTCCTTGTTAGGAGATCCCAGGCTTCTGGACTGAAAATATGCATTTTTCAAGATATGCATAGGATTTCAAATATGCATTTTAACAAGGTCCCCAGGTTATTTGTATGTACTTCAAAGTTTGAGAAGGAGTGTCTTAGGAGACATAGATAAACATATATTCTGCTCCTTCCTGTCAATTTCCTCTAATGCAAATCTCTGAAACATCTCCATTTCCACTCCTTCAGCCACTAGTTATTCACATACATCTTGTTTACAAAGATTCCTTGGGTTCCTTTACTTGTTATAATCCTCCTCTCTTGATTGACTATCTAGGTTTCTATCCATTCTCTGAGTCCAGAATCAGTCTCTACTTCCCTCATGCCTTGTTGGTTTTCTTTGGTTTATCTACACTATCCTCTGCCTCTCCATGTTTTCCCCACTGCTGGCACAGACATACTTAATTTGAATTACCTTCATGACCTATATAAGACCATACTTTTTCATTATGTTCAAATATACTGAAGTACAGACTTCATAATTAAAGAGAAAAACTTGTGAGAGATTTTTTAAAACTGTTTTAATGTGCACCTAACATTTTGAAGAATAATGAACATTCTTTGCCATGCCAAAGACTTTGGCACTTTAGAAGCAGAAATACAGATACAATCTCTTTAAAGACATGATGCCAAATAATTTTTAAAATGAAAAAGAACAATCACAGAATTTAACAGTGATGTTATCATATTTCAGTTCCAAAAGTCAGTGTTGATTGGTCAAGCATGCTTTGTGTTTCTATTTCTGGTATTTTGAAAAATTGATAGATCAGTGCTGACTGCAGTGCGGTCAAAGTCCATATTGATTCAAAGCTATTTGTCAATAGCTACTAGCAGTCCATGAATCAAACCACAACTTATTTCATGAAAAATTATATCTAACATGTTTGATGGAGAGAAAAAAGAATTTATTGTTTTTTGAATTGCTTTTATTTCAGTATCCAGAATTAAATTTTTTTTCCCCTGACCTAATGGAGACATTTTTTTGTTGTTGTTTTAGTCACTAAGTCATGTCCCATTCTTTGAGACCCCATGGACTGTAGCCCACCAGGCTACTCTGTCCATGAGATTTCCCAGGCAAGACTGCTGGAGTGGGTTGTCATTTCCTTCTCCAGGGGATCTTTGTAACTCAGGGATCGAACATATGTCTCCTGCTTGGCAGGCAGATAATGGAGACATATTGATACAAAATTTACCAAATATTTTTATTTTAAATATAACAAAATACAATGATAAAATGAGGTACCTATATATTAATTGATTTCTGTACCATATCTGTCACTCTTACAAATCTATATTAGTTATTTATATTGATGCCTTTATTTTTTGCAGCTTGTTTTGTCTTTCTAACTTCTACTTAATTAAGTGTATTTAAGACTTGCTTATGAAGAACAATAAACCATAGATATAGTTCTTGTCTGTAGATGAAACCACAAACAGGCAGCCAGGAGACCTAATTCTAGCTGAGATCTTGAGCTCTGACAAGTAGGATATCATTTCTGATCATCAGACTCATAATTCTCAAATTTAAGGGCTCATATAGACATTTATATGGTCTTTGTGGAAAACCCTTGGTTTCCTCCAATAGCTAAGATGTTCAACCCTTTAAAATTTGGGAGAAAGTATTTTCAAAGTGCTTCTTTGTGTGTGTGTGTGCATGAAAACTCTTTTTTTCTTTTTTCAGCAATATTTTCCTGCTACACTTAGTTTATTGCTCTGGATTTCTGGGCATAGAGCCTACTTTGATTTTATTTTTGTTTATATTCATCATCTTTATTTCTATTTTTAGGGCTGAAGCTTCATAAATATATTATTACACACTATAAAATTGGCTAATAACACTATAAAATTGATTTTCTATATTTGTACATTCCTTGAAAACCTTTGGGTGTTTACTGCAATTAGTCTAATTCTTCAAATCTGAGTTATCACCTCCTTCTTTGCCTGAAGCACAGCAGCAGGAAGTACAAATCACACTCAACAGCTTGACACCAGGAGGAAGAAACAAATACCTCTGCATATAATTTACACATCTGACAGTGTGACACCCATACAGAATGGAAGAAGACAGCTTTTATTTTAGAGAATCTTGGCATTCTTTCTAGTAATTAGGACAGCAAAAAAAATCAGCTTCTCTTTTACCAGCAGAAAGGGATTTCAAAGACACATTCTGATTGGTTTCTCTTTATGGCCGCTACACTTAGCGCAGGGCCTGGTGTAGAATAGGCGCTCAATAAATCTTTACTGAGCAAATGAATTGATGTTATTTTGAATAAAAGTGCATTGTTAAAAATCATAATAACTCCATGTAAGGAGTTTGGAAGTCTTCTCCATCCTTGTAATCACACACATCCACAAAAGCTGGGCAAACTAAAAATCAATACATTTTATTGCATTCATCAGAGAACTGAAGTTATAGGGCAGATAGCCACAATGACATATGTTGCAAAAAAAATCAGGGAGTCACAGCTGAGATCTGCTTACCTAGAGTGAAAACTTCTGGAGTCATAAACTGGGAGGAAGAATTAAATGGTTATTTTGACTAATTGCTAGAGGCTGAGTATTATTTAGGATAAGAGAAAGGCTGTATATTGTCACCTGGCTTATTTAACATATATGCATAGTACATCATACTGGACTGGATAAATCCCAAGCTGGAACCAAGATTGCCAGGAGAGATATCAATAACTTCAGATATGCAGATGACACCAATTTATTGGCATCCAGTCCCATCACTTTATGGCACATAGATGGGGAAAAATGGAAACAGTGTCAGTCTTTATTTTCTTGGGCTGCAAAATTACTTCAGTAGTCATGCATGGATATGAGTGTTGGACCATAAAGAAGGCTGAGTGCCAAAGTATTGATGCTTTCAAACTGGGGTACTGGAGAAAACTCTTGACTCAGGGAGATAGTGAGGGACAGGGAAGCCTGGTGTGCTGCAGTTCATGGGGTTACAAAGAGCTGGACATGACTTGAGACTGAACAAGAGTGAGAAACTCCTGGGGGCTGCATTCTTAGAGGGACCCCTATACTTTTGCCAGGAATCTGACCAGTTTCTCTCTGTGAATATTTGAAAACATATCTGCTCATGAACCTGAGAGGTGAGGGGGAAACTAATCTTTGTAAAATAAGCCCAAAACTTTCTTTTTAGCAAAGGGCTACTCTCCAGGGGGAAAGACTACCAGAGCCTTGTCCCATGACCACGGAAAAAGACATTCTTCTGCCTCCAGTTTCCTCTAACCTCCCTGTCTTACCCAATGGGTTAAGGACTGAGAGACCGTGCAAGAAGAAACACTTGTGAAAGTCACAGGGCAAACACAGACGCTCACTAAAAGACAGATATTAAATTGGAAGGTTATAGAAGGGTTCCCTATAGCTGACTATCACATCAATAGGGCTCCAGTGTAACAATAATGCATCACTGCTGAGAGAGCTGCATGACACAGATTCTCTTTGAGGAGGAATATAAGTAGAAGTTCAAAGTCAGAAGGAGAAACAAAAATAAAATTACTAGAGGCCGTCAGAAGTACAGTCAGATATGGCATACATGTAGCGTTCTCAAACAGGACATTTAAAATTACTGTGATAATTAGAAGTATTCTAATGGAAAGTGCACAAAATTCAAGAAATTTAGGTTATATAAATTGAGAGACAGAAACCCTAGGAAGGAATCAAAAAGAAAAGTTAGAAATTTAAAAAAAAAGCAAACCTAAAACAGAATGCTTTACTTCCAGGGACTCATTAGCAGACTGGACACAGGTGAGGAGAGAATCAGTGAGCATGAAAAAAGGTCAAGAGAAGCTTCCTGGAGAAGGCAATGGCAACCCACTCCAGTACTCTTGCCTGGAAAATCCCATGGACGGAGGAGCCTGGTGGGCTGCAGTCCCTGGGGTTGAAAAGAGTCGGATACGACTGAACAACTTTGCTTTCCCTTTTCACTTTCATACATTGGAGAAGGAAATGGCAACCCACTCCATTGCTCTTGCCTGGAGAATCCCAGGGATGGGGGAGACTGGTGGCTATGGGATCGCACAGAAGCAGACACGACTGAAGCAACAGCAGCAGCAGAAGCTTCCTAAAGTGTAAAAATGAATTAAAAAAAAAAAGAAGAAGACTAAACATAGCAGGACATCCAAGAACTTTGGGACAATTTTTAAAAGATGTAACATATACATATCTAGAATGCTAAAAGAGAAAATAGAAAAAAAAAAAAAGAAAGAAATGTTTAAGTGATAATACAAGTATTAATGAAGTACAATGGTCAACAAAAAAATAATGACCAAGAACTTTTCAAATTAATGACAAACATCAAAGCACAAATTCAGGAAACTCAGAGAACACTGAGCTGAACAGATAGCAACAAGCTGCACTGAGGCACATCATATGCAAATAGCAGGAAACAAAAAGGAAAGAGAAAATCTTTTTCAGAGAAAGTCAGAGAAAGGTTTTGTTACCTACTGAGAAACAAGGAGAGAAAACATGCTGCCAAGAAGAGATGGAATGAAATGTTTAGAGAGTTGAGAGAGAGAGACAAAAAATGTAGAATTCAATATTCAGTGAAATTTTCCTTTAAAAGTGAGTGAGACGCTTGGGGCTGACGTGCGGGGATGACTCAGAGAGATGATGTGGGGAGGGGGGTGGGAGGGGGGTTCATGTTTGGGAACGCATGTACACCTGTGGTGGATTCATGCCAATCTATGCCAAAACCAATACAGAATTGTAAAGTAAAAATTAAAAATAAATAAATTAATTAATTTAAAAAAAAAGTGAGTGAGAAAGATTTTTTCCAACAAACAAAACTTGAGGGAATTTATTGCCAGCTGATCTGTCTTGAAAAAATTGTTAAAATATTTTATTTAGGCAGTAATAAAATTATATTGGTCATAGGAGGAGTAAGTCGCTCAGTCGTGTCCGACTCTTTGCAACCCCATGGACTGTAGCCCACCAGGTTCCTCTGTCCATGGGATTTTCCAGGCAAGAGTGCTGGAGTGGATTGCCATTTCCTTCTCCAGAGGATCTTCCCAAACCAGGGGCCAATCCCGGGTCTTTCGCATTGCAGGCAGACGCTTTACCATCTGAGCCACCAGGGAAGCCCTAGGTGGATCTAATATTTTTAAAGGAATAACATTGAAGAAGGAATAAATGAAGCCATAGAGCAACTGCTGCATGAAAATAATTTGCCTGATGAAATGCCACAAAATATGTTCAATTCAGTGTTTAAAAAATCAATAATAGACTTTGAAATTAGAACTATTTATATTAGGATCAGTGATCTAGAATATGTAAAAAACTTAGGATACTATCTGTGCTTGACTATGTATGCAACATAATTTTGTTCAATTTCTTAATTAAAGCATTGTTGATGGCCCTTCTTGATAGTAACACAATACTTAGGTAAAATAAAGGAGATGTATAAAACAGTTCCAGAAAAAAAAAAAAAAAAATATATATATATATATGGAGTAAGTCTCAGTAATATTGCTGTTAAGAATAAAGAAAAAAAATGTAGTCAGTGATTTCTAATTGTTTGCAAACACTAACCTAAATAATCTAGAAAAAGTATCTTTCTCATTTTTAATAAGCTAAATAACATATAAATATAAATGGAGAAATAATGGAGGAGAAAAAGAAGTTACTTGTGAGAACTAATGGGATTCAAGAAGATAAATAAGGCAAAGTAGTGGAATTCTCCAGGCAAGAATACTGGACTGGGTTGCCATGCCCTCCTCCAGGGGATCTTCCTAACTCAGGGATTAAACCTGGGTCCCTGAATTGCAGGCAAATTCTTTACCATATGAGCCACCAGGGAAGCCCCAAACTAAAACACAGGTAGCTTTAATTAATGAAATTTAATGAGTAACATGAAAGCTTATTTCATAATTCCAATAGTCAATAAAAATGCATGACTACAGAAGGATTACTGATGGATTATGTGCATGGGCTAAAGGATCTGAACGAAAATAGATTTCATTTCTTTCAACTACACTCAGTTCAGTTCAATCACTCAAGTTGTGTCCAACTCTTTGGGACCTTATGGATCACAGCACGCCAGGCCTCCTTGTCCATAACCAACTCCTGGAGTTTACTCAAACTCCTGTCCATTGAGTCAGTGATGCCATCCAACCATCTCATCCTCTGTCATCCCCTTCTCCTCCAGATTTCAATCTTTCAAAGCATCAGAGTCTTTTCCAATGGGTCAGTTCTTTGCATGAGGTGGCCAAATAATTGGAGTTTTAGCTTCAACATCAGTCCTTCCAATGAACACTCAGGACTGATCTCCTTCAGGATGGACTGGTTGGATCTCCTTGCAGCTCAAGGGACTCTCAAGAGTCTCCTCCAACACCACAGTTTAAAAGCATCAATTCTTTGGTGCTCAGCTTTCTTTAGAGTCCAACTCTCATGTCCATATTTGAGTAATGGAAAAACTATAGCTTTGACTAGATGGGCCTTTGTTGACAAAGTAATGTCTCCACCATCTGTAGTGATTTTGGAGCCAAAAAATAAGTCTGACACTGTTTCCATTGTTTCCCCATCTATTTGCCATGAAGTGATGGGACCAGATGCCATGATTTTAGTTTTCAGAATGTTGAGTTTTAAGCCAACTTTTTCACTCTCCTCTTTAACTTTCATCAAAAGGTTCTTTAGTTCTTCTTTGCTTTCTGCCATAAGGGTGGTGTCATCTGGATATCTGAGGTTACAGATATTTCTCCCAGTAATCTTGATTCAAGCTTGTGTTTCATCCAGCCCAGCATTTCTCATGATGTACTCTTTGATATAAGTTAAATAAGCAGTGTGACAATATACAGCCTTGACATACTCCTTTCCCCATTTGGAACCAGTCGGCTGTGCCATGTCCAGTTCTAACTGTTGCTTCCTGACCTGCATACAGATTTCTCATGAGGCAGGTCAGGTGATCTGGTTTCCCATCTCTTGAAGAATTTTCCACAGTTTGTTGTGATCCACACAATCAAAGGCGTTGGCATAGTCAATAAAGCAGAAATAGATGTTTTTTCTGGAACTCTCTTGCTTTTTTGATGATCCAACGGATGTTGGCAATTTTATTTCTGGTTCTTCTGCCTTTCTAAATCCAGCTTGAACATCTGGAAGTTCATGGTTCATGCACTGTTGAAGCTTGGCTTGGAGAATTTTGAACATTACTTTGCTAGTGTGTGAGATGAGTGCAATTGTGTCGTAGTTTGAGCATTGTTTGACATTGCCTTTCTTTGGGATTGGAATGAAAACTGACCTTTTCCAATCCTGTGGCCACTGCTGAGTTTTCCAGATCTCCTGCCCAGCCTTGTTTAACTCAATGAAACTGTGAGCCATGCCATGTAGCATCACCCAAGACAGATGGGTCATGATGGAGAGTTCTGACAAAACGTGATCCACTGGAGAAGGGAATGGCAAACCACTTCAGTATTCTTGCCTTGAGAACCCCAGAACAGTATGAAAAGGCAAAAAGATAGGACACTGAAAGATGACCTCCCCAGGTTGGCTGGTGCCTGATGTGCTACTGGAGATAACTGGAGAAATAACTCCAGAAAGAATGAAAAGATGGAGTCAAAGCAACAACAACACCCAGTTGTGGATGTAACTGGCTATGGAAGTAACGTCCAATGCAATAAAGAGCAGTATTGTATAAGAACCTGGAATGTTAGTTCCATGAATCAAGGCAAATTGAAAGTGGTCAACTACATTACTCCTTTAAAATAACTTAAAATGTTTAAGTAAGCAATTAAATACAAAATATGATTTGAGATTCACTTACTCACACTTTGCCCCAGCCTTCTCCTCCAAAAATGATATTTATAAGTAATAAATAAAATTTAAATAGTTTTGCACAGTTTATCACTGAAACTTTTCCCTAGGGTAACAGTTCACTTTTAGATGAATTAAAAGCATAATTCCATCAGTAGCCCCAATTGGACACCTAATGTTTACAGGATGCTCTGTCCAAGCTAAAGAATATCACGCAAAGACAGTGATCCTTATCTTCATGATCCAGGAGAGTATTCTCTAAAAGCTTGTAAAAAATGACATCAGTTAAGAAAGATTATGAAGACAATTAATAAGAAGGTGAAGCCTGATAAAGTGAAAGTGAAAAGCAAAGTACAAAAACAGAGGTTTATATTAATACATTTATCCGGGAAGGTTTCCTGAAAAATCTAACTTTTGAGTCAGATTTTTAAAAATCATCATAACCTCCTCCAAACAGTTCTGAATAATTTTTATTTTATTTTAGAAAAAAGAATACTTCAGTCACTTTAATTTTATTCTTAATCCAAGATTATAAAATACACTGATGAAATTGTTCATGTGGGCCTAACTTTTAGTACATGTCCATACTATTAATGGAAGGGCTTTTCTATAAATGTCTACCTCTAATATTAAAAGCCAGATTAAAAAAAAAAAGTCCATATATCTTGGCTGCCTATATTAAACAAGAAAAAGCAGTGCATTGTGTGTGCGTGTGTATGTGTGTGTGTATGTTTATGTGAAAGTATGAGGCCTTAACTGAATTATGCTTTACTTAAAATAGCAGAACTATGAGGGAATTTCAGTAATGAGGTAAAATTGAAATAAAATTTATCTTGAAAAAGGAAAATTTATAAATTATAAATGTAAGAAAAAAACCCATAATCAGTTAGCACTGGATAGCCTTCTAACAGGCAAGTAATAAAAATTAAGATTACATTTTTAAACAGAAAACACATATATAAACATATAGGCTCAAGAATTCAACTGGTTGACTTAGAAAGAATACCAAATGGAATGATTGGCTCCGAAATTCAGGATGTTCTGTGCTTAGTTGCTCAGTTGTATCTGATTCACTGTGACCCCATGGACTGTAGCCCACCAGGCTCCTCTGTCCATGGAGATTTTCCAGGCAAGAATACTGGAGTGGGTTGCCATGCCCTCCTTCAGGGGATTTTCTCAACCCAGGGACCGAACCCAGGTTTCCTGCATTGCACGTGGATTCTTTACTGCCTGTGCCACTAGGGAAGTCTATGAATACTGTAGAGGGTAGTCTGTCCCTGCTTCAGGGAATCTTCCCAACCCAGGAATCGAACTGGGGTCTCCTGAATTGCAGGTGGATCTTTACCAGCTGAGCTACCAGGGAATGTTATTTCAAATGGAAAGATGTAAGGAATTTAACCAGTCACAGCCTGAATTCAAGATTATAATTGGGGGTAGGGGTAGACGATGGGGAGGTAAAACTTGAGACAAAGCCATACAAACAAGACACTGCTGTTAATACAGAGACAAAGTTAAAAACTGCTGGTTCGTGTGGAGGTTCAAAAAAAGAAGATATAGTCACTAGACTTAACGTGGGACAGGGATCATGAAAGAGAGATCATAAATAAAGGTGCCAGTGATGGAGGACCACTGTTAAGTACTTCCAGTTGTATGAGACAAGAGGAAGACACACAGGTTAAACCATCTATATACAGGTGGTGGTGCTGAGGTCTGCTAGTCATGAGGTCTGCTGCCCACAGTGAGACCACAGTGAACACCAACAGCAGTCCTCAGCAGGAAGTCTTGGAATATTAATGTTTCAAGTTTTTCCCCAGACTGAGGAAATAATAAAAAGTCTTTCCTCTTTTTAGAAAGCAACCTTACGATGAAACACTTGAGAAAGTGTATTCAGGCAAATGAGTTACATTGCCTGAAAAACTATAAAATCCTCATCCAGTCCTTCTTTCTTTTTTTGGTTCTTCCTCTACTCTTGAGACTCTTTTTTTTTTTTTTTTTTTGGAATTTTCTCAGGAGTACAGACGTGAAAATGCTGTGAAACAGAAGAAGCATTAACTTTCTATGGCTTGGACTTGTTAACATAAAAATAGCAATAAGTCTTGCTTTTGCTGGACCAAGGTAACACTGACACTCTGTTCCCTGGCATAGCAATATATTCTTATCCCTTATGGAATAGTAGAAATGTTAGTATTAATTTATTTAAGCAGATTTACTTTGAATAAAGAATGCTAGAATACTGCATCAGTTAGCATAAACTGTACAAATAACTAGCAATACCTGTTTTTTCTGTTACAGACTGATAATATGCTTAAATATGTAGCAACATGGGAAGGGATGGCAGGAAGATTCTATTAACATGTGGCCTGTAAAAATGACAAAATATTTCTCTAAATTAGTACTTTTGCATAGGAATGAAATAAAATGCAAATATACCTCATGGAGAATATTTGCTCCCTGTCTCTCTCCTGGAAAGCTGAGATACCAATACTCAATTCTCTTTGTATTTCTTAAGATTTTGAACTCTAGTGATCCCCGTCTCTACTCTGGACTTTAGCTTTATAAGTTAGCAAACAACCCTCCAGCAATGCCTTCAAAAGACTATAATTACAAATATAGCATGAGACTGTCCATTTTCAACATTTTAAAAATTGTTGTTTTTAGAAAGCAATTGCTTTTGCTTCCCCTCCACCCCCTACCCCAATGCTCAATGCAATCTATACTGCCTGGAAGCCAGACTTTAAATGAAACAGATGCTCCAAGTCTAAACTCTGCAGTGATGGTAAAGTTGTTTCCTAGCAACACAAAGTTATGAAAACTTTAAGAGCACCACTTCACTCAATACAGTTTCTACCATTTAGTTTCATGTACTCAGTGGTTTATTATAAAGAACTGAGAATCAAGTCAAAATCAATTGATCCTGCATTAATAAAAAAAGAAAAAAACATTGCATTGGTTCTAAATGACAGATACTTTCAAACCTTGGACAGAAAAATCAGGCTTCATACAATACTTTAAAAGAAGGTTTTCATAATGAAATTTAGGAAGGGCTATATAGAAAGGGGATAGATTTAGGCTGTAAGTGTATCCAAACAGATACTTTATTTTAACATCTAGACATTTTTCCAGTCTTCATGTATGGATGTGAGAGTTGGACTGTGAAGAAAGCTGAGGGTCGAAGAATTGATGCTTTTGAACTGTGGTGTTGGAGAAGACTCTTGGGAGTCTCTTGGGCTGCAAGGAGATCCAACCAGTCCATCCTAAAGATCAGTCCTGGGTGTTCTTTGGAAGGAATGATGTTGAAGCTGAAACTCCAGTACTTTGGTCACCTCATGTGAAGAGTTGACTCATTGGAAAAGACTCTGATGCTGGGAGGGATTGGGGGCAGGAGGAGAAGGGGACAACAGAGGATGAGATGGCTGGATGGCATCACTGACTCGATGGACATGAGTCTGAGTGAACTCTGGGAGCTGGTGATGGACAGGGAGGCCTGGCCATAGCGTAAGAGAGTAATAGCCTGAGATTACACAAGGTTTTGCAAACAGCCTATAGGGGATTCCTGAACTTCACAGTAAACGTTGCTTCTTCAGAGGAAAATAAATGGATGTTCTTGAAAATCAAAGAACATGGGGTCACAAAGAGTTGGACACGACTGAGTGACTGAACTGAACTGAAGACATTCTGAAGAAGTGGCTCTTAATCCAGGCAAAGTGAAATTGTGTTTAATTGAAATGCTCTGTACAGGTATCCTCAAATCTTTTGGTTTTAGAACCCCTGTAGATGCTTAAAAATTATTGGGTATCCTGAAGAACTGTTGTTTATATGGGTCATGTCTATTAGTACTACATTTGAAGTTAAAACTTAGAGATTCTGTTTTCACTTATTCATTTTGAAATGAACATATAAGTAATATATTTTATGAAAAATTTCAAAACAAAAACAAAGATAGTTTAATAAGATAAGTGGTGCTGTTTCATACTTTAATATCTCCTTAAGGTTTGACTTAATAGAAGACAGCAAGTTCTTTTCTTCAGTATTTACTGTGTTGAAATATCACACATCATAAAGCCCCTAGAAAATTCTATTGTGTACTACCTTCTCATTCTCCTCCTCCTCCTCTTTTGTCTTCTATTTAAATTGTTTGAACTGTCCTTTGAAAAATGCATCAATAAGTATGTTTCTTCTTTGTATAAAGTGATTATTTCCTTGTATAAGAATTTCCTTTCATAAGAAGATGATTTTGTTTTTCTTGGCCATTGACATTAGGCAAGAGGGTGAAGTGATTATATTTCAGATTCATAGTCAGCCTTCCTTGGTTTGAGGTTCACTGCTCTCTTGCTGTATGACCCTGATTAAGTTTAAGTTTCCCTTATATCATTTATAAAATGGGTCTAATAGCAACATTATGCCTATAGTACTATCAAGAGAATCAGGTAGGACGTAAGTGAAAAAAGACGCTCCCTGGTGGTCTAGTCAGAGAAGCCTTTCTTCTGGAGAAGAAAATGGCTACCTGTTCAAATATTCTTGCCTGGAGAATCCTATGGACAGAGGAGCCTAGTGGGCTACAGCCCATGGGGTCATAGAGTTGGACACGACTGAGTGACTAACACTTTCACTTTCAAATGGAAAACACTTGGTTTATTTCCACCCTGTAAACATAATCACTGGATAAAAATTGTCTGCTTTTATCTCTGATTTTAAGATTGCAAAATATAACACTAAGATAAACATATCAATAAATCACTCAAATAACCATCACTTCCACCCTAACCCCATTCCTAAAAAAAAAAAAAAAAAAAAAAAGGAAATAGCACGAACCTGGGATTATCGGATGCTTAAGACTTTTATGTAGAGTTGAAGTTTGCTTTATTCTTTTAATATTAAGGAAAGCATCTGAAACTATGTGCTAATTGTTTCTTATGTGTTTCTTTCCTAACACAATGTCTCTTAATATGATCTAGTAGAGAGAAAGAAGGGTGAAGATTGGTGCCTTTGCTTAAAGAAACTGTGGAAATAAGTATTAATCCAAATAATTTTAAAAAGGCATAGAAGCACACAGTTTGGTTTTATTGAATGATTTCTTGTAATTGGTAGATTTATGCTTGCTTTGATCTTTGTTCTGGTTTATATAATGACTCAAAAATTACCACAAGTTTTAATCACATGCTGATTTCTCTTACTCAGTGGATCAATTCCAACCACACCATCAGTAGTACACTCTTTTATAGCAGTTGCAAGAAGGATCACGCTTGCAACATGAATATCATCTTTCATTCTGTAATTTCAAAGCACTCTCAGTATTAGCTCAGTTCTCATAACAACTTTGTGGCTAGATATGCAGTAAACATTTCTTCTTTTTGCCTTGGGACATAGCTTAAGAGAGTAATAGCCTGAGATTGCACAAGGTTTTGCAAACAGCCTATAGGGGATTCCTGAACTTCACAGCAAACGTTGCTTCTTCAGAGGAAAATAAATGGATGTTCTTGAAAATCAAATCTTTAAAAAGGGAACTTATATGTTTTTGAGCATTAAACATTGGTAAAATATAAAACAATGCTAAAAAAACACAGTTTAACAGTTCAGCAACAATCATACTCCTTTCATATTAGTCATTTTAAAAGTGCTATTACTTATTATAGAAAATCAATTCTGATAGTCTGTTAGATAAGTTAGGAGTTAGTAGGATTTTAAGAGCTGGGTATTTAGACTGTATTTTAAACATACTTTGTGTTAGAATAAAAAAGAATGCCTTTTCTGCCACAATATAATAAATTTTATGACATTAAAGTGGAGAATCAAGAAAAATAAAGCTTCTTGGGCAGCTTCTCACCTGTAATCTTTGCGAGAAATAAGCATTGAACTACTATGTCTTCCTTTGAATGCTGTAATTTGGGGTTTCCCAGGTGGCTCAGTTGAGAAAGGGTCACTGCAATGCAGGAGACGCAGGAGATGAGGGTTCACTCTATGGGTGGGGAAGATCCTCTGGAGAAGGACAGGGCAACCCCCTCCGGTATTCGGGCCAGGAGAATCCCATGGACAAAGAAGCCTGCGGGGCTACAGTCCATAGTGTTGCAGAAGACACAACTGAAGCAACTGATCACGCACACTGCAGTTAGAAGCCGTTTACAAATTCTGGTATCACAGTTCATAAGATTAATATTCTGAAATACATTTCTGAACTTCAAATTCTTATAAAATAGTATGCTAAACATAAATACTTTGTATTTTATTATAATAATTGAATGAATTAACATATAAAGGAGCCAACAAATCCTCAAAGAAAGCAATTTTTCTTGCTTTTTCCCCTCCTTGCTTTCTTTTTCTTTCCTTCTTTTGTTTACTGCATATCAGTTATTTTGCCTAATTACAAATGCAAATAGCAATTAGATTTCATGAACCCCCATGCAGAGCATTAAAAACAAATGTTGAGACCACAATTTTTTCAAATAAGTTATAAATTTGTTAAGATATGTATTCTTTTTTAATCATTCTTCAACTATTTTATTTAAGCTAAATTGAATGTAAATTATTTCAAATATCAACAAAAGTACTATCATCATCATTCTAGACTATCATGGATAATATTACAGTTCTATAATAATTCAATAATATATAAATAATAATAGTATTGGACTATTACTTTACTATATTAATAGTAATATACTTTTATCTCAGTTCTACAGAGGAAAATACTGAGACACTTTTTATACTGTGACACAGTAACTTTTTAAAAGTCACAGAGCTAGTAAATGAGAGTAAGATACAACCTGAATTTCTTTTGTGTCAGTCTGGGCATTTAACTACTGCACTAGATATAACCAATATATTCATAATTTTTGCTTGAACAACTGCCTCGGAAGCTCAGAAAAATTAAAAGACATTTTTCACATCTTCAGTTCACTATAGGGAAATTATGAGAATGAACTGGTTTTAGTTTGGAGAAGTTCAGACAATAACTCATATCTTTGAGGAATATACAGTGCAAGATTATACCACCAGTTAGAGATTTCCACTGGTAAAAATGACCATCCCAATGTTAACAATCTTGGAAAGAAATTAGATTCAAGGACTAAAATTAGGAACTTGAAAGGCATGACGCTGACTGAGCCCAGGAGGGAAAGCCTTCCCTCTGGGCTTTTCTCCTCATGTTTCTCCCTTTCTGGATCTTGCCCAGCAATTCCCTAAATGTACTGAAAACTTACTTTTGCCTAATGGAACAAAGATAAAACTCTGAAGAAATGGAGCCTGGTGGTACTAGGCAAGCAGATTTCAGAAAACTTTCTAAAAGATATCTTATAACCTGTGGGTTTCAGAGAAGTTTTGGAAATAAAAATGAGGTATAAATTATTTTCTGTGTTATAATTTTCTTCTACTCTATAGAGTAAGTATCCTCAAATATGTGTTAACTGTGGCCCATCCCTTAGTATCTGTAAGTACAAGTAAGATCAGAGGAAAACTTAAACTTGGATTATATAGGTTCAAAGGATCTGTAAACTTTTTAGTAAATGTAAGTATAAAAGCAAGTAGAAGAATAAAGAATATGTAATTATTACTATAAGAGTGTACTTTCATCTTAAACTAGAAAAGTAGAGAAAATATAAAATTCTGCTGTGGAATATTAAACAATGGATGATTAATTTTTATAAATAAAAATGGCATTTCTAGAAATTGCCTTGTTGTTCAGTCACTCAGTTGTGTCTGACTCTTTGTGACCCCACGGACTGCAGCCTAGAGCAAAGCTTTTTAACCTTGGATCCTACTGACATTTTGGATCAGATAATTATTGGTAGTGGGGGCTGTCTTGTGAACTGCAGGATATTTATCAGCATCATCACTGATCTTAATACCACATGCGGTAGCACCACTCTAGTTGTAACAAGCTAAAACGTTACCAGATATTGCAAATATTGGTAGGGGGAAATATCATCTGTTTGAAAACTCTGGCCTAGAAGAAGTCCCTAGAATGTAGCATAAAGATAAATCCAAGTAGAAGAATGAAGCAACTCTGCTGATTTAAGAAGATAGAGAGCAAATGTTGAAAAGTTCAGAGTGGCTATAGTTTGAGAAACAGACTATCAGAGAAGAAGGAGCTCAGAGAAAAAGAGAGAGACAGAAAAAGATACAGAGAGCCCTCATATTTACCTTGAAGTCTCCTAGATCTGATCTGTACCTGTGTGAGAGGAAAACACTTGAACAGGGAAAAAAAAAAGGAAATAAGTAAACGGAACAATTTGCTGAATACATCCATATATAAGAATAGTTTTTCTTCCCATCAAGCAGAATTGAAAGACCCTTAAAACATGGGGGGAACCTCAGAAAAGTGCCACATAAATAAAAGGAGTAAATTATCCTTCAGTTGAAAGCTGGTCAAAATACATTCTAAGAAAGAAAAACAAGCATTCAATGATTATAAGTAATTTAACTGTACATTGGTAATAGTTCAAGATGGTGGACCCTAAACTCACCTCTTCTCACAGACACAGCAAATTTACATCTACATGTAGAATACTTTTCCTCTCAAAAAGACCTGAGAACTAGATGAACAATGACTCCACAAAAAAGGCAAAAGAGACTCATCAAGAAGGGTTGGAGAGGCAGAGACAGTCTCACCCAAGATACCACTCCAGATGTGGTCACCTACAAATGGGATGCATCCTGAAAAATACTCTCTCACTTGTAGGTGGGGTATTTCCTCAAAGAGTGAAAGAATTGTTCCCCATATCAAGCACACTAATCCCAGGGGCTAGCAATGGAAAGAGTAGTCCCTAAAATGTCTGGTTCTGAAAAATCAATGGAGATTAAGTCAAGAGGAATCATAGAAATATAGGAAATGAAGATCTTGCTCCTGAAGGACTCATATGCAAAGCCATTCACCTTGCAATCCAGCACAAAAGTAACTGATTAAAAAGCATCTAGACCATACGAAAGGGAGACCTATTTACTAATTTAAAAATGGTTGCTGGAGAGGCAGAAACTAGCATTATTTTTCTGGGGACAAGCACTAGCAGATATCATTTTTGCAATCTCATCCTAACTTGTTGGTGACAGAGCCAACAAACACCATTTTTGATGCTCTCCTTATATCCAGCTAGCATCAGAGAGCATGCTCTACTTACCCTACATCATAACTGAACTAGGTGAGTGCTCTGTGCTCTGCCCACCCTATGCACACTCAAAATGCAACTGGACTGGGTCAGCATCCTGAGCACTCTGTGCCTTGTGCTAAGTCTGAGTTGAAATCAGGACAAGGAAGTGACTCAAACCCCATCCTCCTCATGCAGCAGTTACAGCCGTACTACAGTCAGCAAGTGCATTCAGCCCCACACAAGGAACAGCCATGGAGTGCCTGGTTCCAGTGGCCAGGGAAAACTGTGATTCTGGGCCACAGAGAACGACTACATAAACCACTCCCTCCAAGACTGAAGGTGGAATCCATTTCACTTAATATATGAGACAAACACAGAGAGACAGGCAAGATGAAGATGTAGATGTTTCAAATCAAAAAAACAAGGCAAATCCCCAGAAAAAAAGATTTTAATGAAACAGAGATAAGCAACTTACCTTATAAAGAGTTCAAAGTAATGATATTGGGGAAAGTTTTTTTTTCAACTATTTAGGGAGAAAAATGAATGAACACAGTCAGAACTTCAACAAAGACATATAATATAAGAAAGTGCCACAAGAAAGTCATAATTGAACTGAAAAAACTACATGAGTGGTTCAAAAATAAATGAATAAAAAAGAAGCACAGATCAGTAATCTAAAAGATAAAGCAATGGGCAACAGAAAAGGCAGCAAAATGAAGAAAGGATCTGAAAATATGAGAATACATTAGTGACCTCTGGGACAATATCAAACAGGATTACACATGTTATAGATGTTCCAGAAGGAGTAGGGAGAAAGGACCAGAAAAATTATTTGAAGAAATAATCAATGAAAACTTTCCTAATCTGGTGAAGGAAACAGAAATCTATGTCCAGGAGTCCCAGATTGTTCCAAATAAGATAAGCCCAAAGAGAGAAACGTGAGGCACATTATATGTTATATATATGTTAAAGGTTAAGGATAAAAAGAGAATCTTAAAAGCAGCAAGAGAAAAGCAACTTATTATGCTTATTAAGGATACCCCCATAAGAATATCAGCAGATTTTTTAGTAGAAATGCTATATGCCAAAAGGGAATATCATGACATTCAAAGTGCTAAAAGGAAAAAAAACAAAAAACCTGCCAACTAACAATTCTCTACCTTACAAAGTTCTCATTCTTTCAGATAAGCAAAAGATAAAAGAGTTCATCTTTATTAAACTAAACCAAAATAAAATAAATGTATCATCACTAAACTAAATGCAGTCCATGGAATCACAAAGAGTTGGACATGACTTAGAAACTGAGCAGCAACAATATCACTAAACTGGTCTTATTAGAAGTGTAAAAGGGATTTTTCTCTGCTAACAATAAAAGGTAATAATTAATAATAGCAAAGCATGCAAAAATAAAAATCTTACCAAAAAAAGGTAAATAAATAATAGAGGTAATATGAAGCAAATATGAAAGGTAAAAATGAAAGTAGCAAAACTAATTAAAAATATAATAAATAAGTCATACATAAAATATAAAAATGTTAAAATGTGCAGTCCCACTACTAGGCGTATACTCTGAGGCAAGAAAATTGAAAAAGACATATATACTCCAATATTGATTGCAGCACTATTTACAATAGCTAGAACATGGAGGCAACCTAGATGTCCATCAACAGATGAACTGATAAAAAAAGCTGTGGTACATATAAACAATGGAATATTAGTCATAAAAAGGGAACACATTTGAGTCAGTTCTGATGAGGTGGACACACATAGAACCTATTATACAGAGTGAAGTAAGTCAGAAAGAGAAATACAAATATCATATACCAATGCATATATGTGGAATCGAGAAAGGTGGTACTGAAGAATGCATTTGCAAGGCATCAGTGGAGAAACAGACATAGAGAACAGACTTATGGACACAGGGGAGGGGAGGAGGGAGAGGGTGAGATATGTGGAGAGAATAATGTGGAAACTTACAATACCATATGTAAAATAGATAGCCAATGGGAATTTGCTATATGACTCAGGGGACTAAAACAGGGGCTCTGTAACAACCTAGAATGGTGAGATGAGGAGGGAGATGGGAGAGAGGGGACATAGGTGTAACTATGACTGATTCTTGTTGATGTTTGACAGAAAATGACAAAATTCTGTAAAGCAATTATCCTTAAATAAAAAAATAAATAAATTTTAAAAATGTGTACTCAAAAATATAAAATGTATGGGGGAGCAGAAATATAAAGCCTTGAAATATGTTCAAATTAAATTACTATCAATTTAAAAGTGACTATTATGTACATAGGAGGTTACATGTAACTTCACAATAACAACAATAAAAAATATTTTGGTATGTACAAAGAAGAATGAGAAAGAAATCTAAACATAACACTAAACTAAACAAAAAAACTTCAAGAGAAGATAGAAAAAAAAAAAAAAACAGGGAGAAACTACAAAGACAAACACAAATGGCAATAAATATTTATCAAGAACCTGCCAGGCTCCTCTGTCCATGAGGCTATCCAGGCAAGAGTCTTGGAGTCTTGACAAAAAAGCTGTAAGGTTTTCCTCACCATGTTTACACAACACAGTATTAGAAGTCCTAGCCACAGCAATTGGGAAAGAAAATTAAATAAAAGGAACACAAATTAATAAATAAGGAAGCAAAATTGTCACTATGTACAGAAGACTTAACACTGTATATAGAATACCCTAAAGAATTCACCAAAAACTTAGAAGAAACAAATCCTATAAAGTATAGTATATAAAATAAATATCAGTTGCACTTATACATACTAAAGAATTATATAACTTCTCAGGTGGCTCATCGGTAAAGAATCTGCCTGCCACTTGGGTTCAGTCTCTCAGTCAGGAAGATCCCCTGGAGAAGGAAATGGCAACCTCATCCAGAATTCTTGCCTGGAAAATCCCATGGACAGAGCAGCCTGGTGGTCTACAGTCCATGAGGTCACTATGAGAATCATAAAATGAAGTAGTGACTAAACAACAACAACAACAAATCATCAGAAAGAGAAATCAAGTTAACAATCCCATTTACAATTACATTAAAAAGGCTAAAACATATATATTTAATATATATTAAATATATATATTTAATTAAGGGATATATTTAATCAAGGAAATAAAAGCCCTATATTCTGAAAACTATAAAATATATTGTGATCATGGATTAGAAAAAAATAACATTGTTAAAATGTCTAAACTACCCAAAGCAATCTACAGACTTAATGCAATTCCTACTAAAATTACCAATGGACTTTTTAAATAGAACTAGAACAAGTAATTTTTTTAAAATTTGTATGGAACCAGAGAAATCCCCAGCAGCCAAAACAATCTTGAGAAAGAGGAGCAAAGCAGGACGTCTCATGCTCCCTGATTTCAGTCTGTACTATAAAGCTACAGTTACCAAAACAATATGATACTGGCATAAAAACAGTCCCATAGATCAATGAATAGAGACCCCAGAATTGAATATGTATGGACAATTATTCTATGACAAAGGAGGCAAGAACGTACAAGGGAAAACAGATAGCCTCTTCAATAAACGGTGCTGGGAAAGCAAGACATCTATATGCAAAAGAATGAAAGTACCATTTTCTTACCTCATATACAAAAATAAACTCAGAATAGATTGAAGACTTAAACGTAAGTCCTGTTACCTTAGAACTCCAAAAATAAAACACAGGAAACAATAACTTTAACACTGATCTAAGCAATACTGTTTGGATCTCTCTCTTCAGATAAGGGCAACAAAAGCAAAAATAAGCAAATGGGACTGCATTCAACTAAAAACTTTTGCATAGCAAAGGAAATCATCAACAGAACAAAAAGGCAACATACTAAATGGGGGAATATGCTTGCAAATAATGTATTAAATAAGGTAATGATATACAAAATGTGTAAAGAACTTAGATAATTCAGTTAAAAAAATTATCCAATTTATAAGTGTACAGAGGACCTGAAAAGACATTTTCAAGGGAGCCATACAAATAATCAACAGGCACATGAAAAGATGCTCAACATCAGTAATAACTCAGCTAATACAAGACCACAATGAGGTACAACCTTATACCCATCAGAATAGCTATCATCAAAAAAAGAAAAAAAAAAAAAAGGCAAAACAAAACAAGTGTTGGTGACAACTTTCTTACACTGCTCATAAGAATATAAATAGTTGTAGCCACAGTGTAGAACTTTCTCAAAAACTTAAGAGAACTACTACATAATCCAACAATTATACTTTTAAGTATTTAGCCAAAGAAAATGAAAACACTAATACAAAAAGATACATGAACTCTTATATTCATTGCAGTAAATTTACAACAGACTACCAACCTAAGTGTCCACCAATAGATGAATGGATAAATAAAAGGTGATATATATATATATACACACATATATATGTATATATATATATGTATGGATATTGTTGTTGTTGTTCAGTCAACCTCATGGACTGCAACACACCAGGTTCCTCTGTTCTCCACTATATTTTGGAGTTTATTCATATTCATGTTAATCGGTCTGGTGAGGCTATCTAACCATCTCTTCCTCTGCCACCCCTTTCTCCTTTTGCTTTCAATCTTTCCCAGTATAAGGTTTTTTTCCAATGAGCTAGCTCTTCACATCAGGTGGCCAAAGTATTGGAGCTTCAGCAACAGTCCTTCTAATGAATATTCAAGTTTATACTCAGCCATAAAAAGCAATGAAATCTTTCCAATTGCAGCGACATTCATGAACCTAGAAGGTATTGTGCTCAGTAAAATAGACAAATATATCGTATGATTTTTATTACATGTGGATTCTAAAACAACAAGTAAACAAAACATAACAGAAACAGACTAATAGATACAGAGAATAAACTGGTAGTTTCTAGAGAGTAGTGGTGTAAGGGGATGGTCAAAACAGGTGAAGGGGATTAAGAAGTACAAAATTCCAGATATAAGGTAAATAAGTCATGGGGATGCAATGTGCAGCATAGGGAATACAGTAAGTCCCCTTACACACGAAACTTCAAGTTGCAAACTTTCAAAAATTAGAACCTGTGTTGGCATGTCCAGTTACATAAATTAGTTCACATATCAGGTTTACAATGTCATACGCATGCATCCTTTACAAGTGATGGTGCTTGTGTGTACTTTACTGTACAGTACTGTATAGAGAACAGTAGTACTGTATTTTCTCTTCAAGCCCAGGATGTTCAGAAGCAAGTGTGAAAGCAGTGTTGATGTGAAAAAAGCAGTGGCCCAGAGAAAGGGTAAAGAAAGCCAAGAGGAAGAAGTAACTGAAGAAACAAACAGATTCATGACATAGGAAATGGTGAGGGGATTTTCTTAATCTGAGCAAGCACTGTAGTTTTTTAAGGCACAGGACCCAACTGTAGAATGGTATATTTCTGAATTGCAGCAGCCATTCATAATGCAATCCAGTGCTACCTTGCCATCAATGATGAGACAAAAGAGCTACTACCCAGAAATAAGTGGGTCATTTTTTCAAGAAGGTAGACAGAATTGAATCCAGTAAAGAACCAGAATTTTGCCATCAATGTCAGGTGTGAGTGAAACTGCATTTTTCTCTCCTTCTCCTATTGCTGACCTTCAGCTCTACCATCTCCCACCTCCTTTCCTTTCTCCAATCCATAACTCTTCTTTCCTGTTCAATTGATATCATCCCTGTTGTACTGTACTACTGTACTTTTCCAAGTATTCTAGTATAAGATTAAAAATGTTTTCTTTATTTCTTGTTTGTTTTTTATGTATTACCTACGTGAAAAATACCATTTCTGTCATTTATCGAGCCCATCTTTGCATGAAATGTTCCCTTGGTGTCTCTAATTTTCTTGAAGAGATCTCTAGTCTTTCCCATTCTGTTGTTTTTCTCTATTTCTTTGCATTGATCACTGAAGAAGGCTTTCTTATCTCTTCTTGCTGTTCTTTGGAACTTTGCATTCAGATGCTTATATCTTTCCTTTTTTCCTTTGCTTTTTGCCTCTCTCCTTTTCAGAGCTATTTGTAAGGCCTCCCCAGACAGCCATTTTGTTTTTTTGCATTTCTTTTCCATGGGGATGGTCTTGATCACCGTTTCCTGTACAATGTCACGAACCTCATTCCATAGTTCATCAGGCACTCTATGTATCAGATCTAGGCCCTTAAATCTATTTCTCACTTCCATTGTATAATCATAAGGGATTTGATTTAGGTCATACCTGAATGGTCTAGCGGTTTTCCCTACTTTCTTCAATTTGAGTCTGAATTTGGTAATAAGGAGTTCATGATCTGAGCCACAGTCAGCTCCTGGTCTTGTTTTTGTTGACTGTATAGAGCTTCTCCATCTTTGGCTGCAGAGAATATAATCAATCTGATTTCGGGGTTGACCATCTGGTGATGTCCGTGTGTAGAGTCTTCTCTTGTGTTTTTGGAAGAGGGTGTTTGCTATGACCAGTGCGTTTTCTTGGCAAAACTCTATTAGTCTTTGCCCTGCTTCATTCCGCATTCCAAGGCCAAATTTGCCTGTTACTCCAGGTGTTTCTTGACTTCCTACTTTTGCATTCCAGTCCCCTATAATGAAAAGGACATCTTTTTTGGGTGTTAGTTCTAAAAGGTCTTGTAGGTCTTCATAAAACCGTTCAACTTCAGCTTCTTCAGCATTACTGGTTGGGGCATAGACTTGGATTACTGTGATATTGAATGGTTTGCCTTGGAGATGAACAGAGATCATTCTGTCGTTTTTGAGATTGCATCCAAGTACTGCATTTCGGACTCTTTTGTTGACCATGATGGCTACTCCATTTCTTCGGAGGGATTCCTGCCCGCAGTAGTAGATATAATGGTCATCTGAGTTAAATTCACCCATTCCAGTCCATTTTAGTTCGCTGATTCCTAGAATGTTGACGATCACCTTGCCATCTCTTGTTTGACCACTTCCAATTTGCCTTGATTCATGGACCTGACATTCCAGGATCCTATGCAATATTGCTCTTTATAGCCTTAGATCTTGCTTCTATCACCAGTCACATGCACAACTGGGTACTGTTTTTGTTTTGGCTCCATCCCTTCATTCTTTCTGGAGCTATTTCTCCACTCATTTTCAGTAGCATATTGGGCACCTACTGATCTGTGGAGTTCCTCTTTCGGTATCCTATCATTTTGCCTTTTCATACTGTTCATGGGGTTCTCAAGGCAAGAATACTGAAGTGGCTTGTCATTCCCTTCTCCACTGGACCATGTTCTGTCAGACCTCTCCACCATGACCCGACTGTCTTGGGTTGCCCCGCAGGCATGGCTTGGTTTCATTGAGTTAGACAAGGCTGTGGTCCTAGTGTGATTAGATTGACTAGTTTTCTGTGAGTCTAGTTTCAGTGTGTCTGCCCTCTGATGCCCTCTTGCAACACCTACCATCTTACTTGGGTTTCTCTTACCTTGGCCGTGGGGTATCTCTTCACGGTTGCTCCAGCAAAGCACAGCCGCTGCTCCTTAACTTGGACGAGGGGATCTCCTTACCACCGCCATTCCTGACCTTCAACGTGGGATGGCTCCTCTAGGCCTTTCTGCACCTGCACAGCCACTGCTCCCCAGGTCGCTCCTCCTGGCCTCCGGCCCTGGCCTCGGGCGTGGGTGGCTCCTCCCAGCTGCCACCCCTGGCCCCGGGCTCGGGATCGCTCCTCAATGTCACTGCCCCTGGCCTTGGGCAAGAGGTGGCTTCTCCCGGCTGCCACTGACCTCGAACACGGGGTGTCTCCTCCCGCCTGCCACTGATCTTGGACACAGGGTAGCTCCTCTTGGCCGTTCCTGCGCCGTTACAGCCTGGCACTCTAGGCCGCTGCCCCTGACATCAGACCTGGGGTAGTTCCTCTCTGCCGCCCTTACTGCGCTGGCGGCCGTCGCAGCTGCCTGCGCTTAGTGCACCTTATTACCAAATTCAGACTTGAATTGAAGAAAGTAGGGAAAACCGCTAGGCCGTGAAGAGATACCCCACGGCCAGGTATGACCTAAATCAAATCCCTTATGATTATACAGTGGAAGTGAGAAATAGATTTAAGGGCCTAGATCTGATACATAGAGTGCCTGATGAACTATGGAATGAGGTTCGTGACATTGTACAGGAGACAGTGATCAAGACCATCCCCATGGAAAAGAAATGCAAAAAAGCAAAATGGCTGTCTGGGGAGGCCTTACAAATAGCTCTGAAAAGAAGAGAGGCAAAAAGCAAAGCAGAAAAGGAAAGATAAAAGCATCTGAATACAAAGTTCCAAAGAATAGAAAGAAGAGATAAGAAAGCCTTCCTCAGCGATCAATGCAAAGAAATAGAGGAAAACAACAGAATGGGAAAGACTAGAGATCTTGTCAAGAAAATTAGAGACACCAAGGGAACATTTCATACAAAGATGGGCTCGATAAAGGACAGAAATGGTATGGACCTAACAGAAGCAGAAGATATTAAGAAGAGATGGCAAGAATACACAGAAAAACTGTACAAAAAAGATCTTCACGACCCAGATAATCATTGTGATGTGATCACTAATCTAGAGCCAGACATCTTGGAATGTGAAGTCAAGTGGGCCTTAGAAAGCATCACTACGAACAAAGCTAGTGGAGGTGATGGAATTCCAGTTGAGCTGTTTCAAGTCCTGAAGGATGATGCTGTGAAATGCTGCACTCAATATGCCAGCAAATTTGGAAAACTCAGCAGTGGCCACAGGACTGGAAAAGGTCAGTTGTCATTCCAATCCCAAAGAAAGGCAATGCAAAAGAATGCTCAAACTACCGCACAATTGTACTCATCTCACACGCTAGTAAAGTCATGCTCAAAATTCTCCAAGCCAGGCTTCAGCAATACGTGAACCGTGAACTCCCTGATGTTCAAGCTGGTTTTAGAAAAGGTAGAGGAACCAGAGATCAAATTGCCAACATCTGCTGGATCATGGAAAAAGCAAGAGAGTTCCAGAAAAACATCTATTTCTGCTTTCTTGACTATGCCAAAGCCTTTGACTGTGTGGATCACAATAAACTGTGGAAAATTCTGAAAGAGATGGTAATACCAGACCACCTGACCTGCCTCTTGAGAAATCTGTATGCAGATCAGGAAGCAACAGTTAGAACTGGACATGGAACAACAGACTGGTTCCAAATAGGAAAAGGAGTACATCAAGGCTGTATATTGTCACCCTGCTTATTTAACTTCTATGCAGAGTACATCATGAGAAACGCTGGACTGGAAGAAACACAAGCTAGAATGAAGATTGCCGGCAGAAATATCAATAACCTCAGATATGCAGATGACACGACCCTTATGGCAGAAAGTGAAGAGGGGCTAAAGAGCCTCTTGATGAAAGTGAAAGAGGAGAGTGAAAAAGTTGGCTTAAAGCTCCACATTCATAAAATGAAGATCATGGCATCTGGTCCCATCTCTCCATGGGAAATAGATGGGGAAACAGTGGAAAAAGTGTCAGACTTTATTTTTCTGGGCTCCAAAATCACTGCAAATGGTGACTGCAGCCATGAAATTAAAAGACGCTTACTCCTTGGAAGAAAAGTTATGACCAACCTAGATAGCATATTAAAAAGCAGAGACATTACTTTGCCGACTAAAGTCCGTCTAGTCAAGGCTATTATTTTTCCTGTGGTCATGTATGGATGTGAGAGTTGGACTATGAAGAAGGCTGAGTGCCGAAGAATTGATGCTTTTGAACTGTGGTGTTGGAGAAGACTCTTGAGAGTCCCTTGGACTGCAAGGAGATCCAACCAGTCCATTCTGAAGGAGATCAACCCTGGGATTTCTTTGGAAGGAATGATGCTGAAGCTGAAACTCCAGTACTTTGGCCACCTCATGTGAAGAGTTGACTCATTGGAAAAGACTCTGATGCTGGGAGGGATTGGGGGCAGGAGGAGAAAGGGATGACCGAGGATGAGATGGCTGGATGGCATCACGGACTCGATGGACATGAGTCTGAGTGAACTCCGGGAGATGGTGATGAACAGGGAGGCCTGGCGTGCTGTGATTCATGGGGTCACAAAGAGTCGGACACGACTGAATGACTGAACTGAACTGAACATTATACTTAATAGTGAAAATGTTTTACTCCAAAGTAAATGACTTAATGAAGTTGCTGAAAATATTCTACATGCTCTGTCATTGAAATTACTCCCATCCCCAAGCTTTCATGGACATAATTAAAGTACCACTGGGGCATTTCTTCTGAGCATCTACTTGAAGGAATAAGGAGCCTCTTAGGAAATAACTTAGCCTGAAAGAGGAGTGAGTGCTGGCACAGAAGTTTTTGTCATTTAACAGCAGACTAGAGTGAAGATGAGGTCAGTCCCTGTAGATTTTTTCATTTTGTCCAAAAGTTTAACCACTAAAACATCCCACTCTCTTTTGCCTCCAGAGTCCTAAAATGAAGAGTAGAACAATAACAATAAAGTGAAAGTGAAGTCACTCAGTTGTGTCCGACTCTTTGCGACCTTGTGGACTGCAGCCTACCAGACTCCTCCATCCATGGTATTCTCCAGGCAATAATACTGGAGTGGGTTGCCAATTCCTTCTCCAGTGATAGCAACAAAATATTTAGTTAAAGGTTATAGTTTATTTTCCAGGTGATAACAAAGCCTGAAAGCAGTTTGAAACAGTGGTCTTGGTGTGGATACTGAGACCTTGACATCAAAGGGCTCCTCTCCCTAATAATAGTTAAACTCCTCCTCTTCCTCCATCTCACTACCATTATCACTGCTATCATCAACAATACATTATCATTGTCAGACTTTCATCATAGAACTGAATCAGCTAACTGAAATTATTTATTATTAGCAATTATTACTTCATCATAAAAAACACCATAAATCCACTGATAGTAGTTTTATTCTAGAAGCATTTAGAAAGATGGTTATAAGGGCTTTTATAAAAAGTCTTCTTCCCTGTGCTCCTTATTTTTCCAGTAGATTTCTCAAACACATATAATTTTTATGAAATTTTGGTGGGATCCAATGACAGAAGTTGGAAATAACTTATATGTTTATTCGTTACCATTAAGAAGCCAATAGCTGGCTAACTGGGTTTTTATACTAATGTTTAATTTATTTTCAACTGCTTTGTATTGGTCAGAAAAGTCTCAGTTCAGTTCAGTTCAGTGGCTCAGTCGTGTCCGACTCTTTGCAACCTCATGAATCACAGCATGCCAAGCCTCCCTGTCCATAACCAACTCCCGGAGTTCACTCAGACTCATGTCCATCGAGTTGGTGATGCCATCCAGCCATCTCATCCTCTGTCGTCCCCTTCTCCTCCTGCCCCCAATCCCTTCCAGCATCAGAGTCTTTTCCAATGAGTCAACTCTTTGCATGAGGTGGCCAAAGTACTGGAGTTTCAGCTTCAGCATCATTCCCTCCAAAGAAATCCCAGGGTTGATCTCCTTCAGAATGGACTGGTTGGATCTCCTTGCAGTCCAAGGGACTCAAGAGTCTTCTCCAACACCACAGTTCAAAAGCATCAATTCTTTGGTGCTCAGCTTTCTTAATAGTCCAACTCTCACATCCATACATGACCACTGGAAAAACCATAGCCTTGACTAGACGGACCTTAGTCAGCAAAGTAATGTCTCTGCTTTTGAATATGCTATCTAGGTTGGTCATAACTTTTCTTCCAAGGAGTAAGTATCTTTTAATTTCATGGCTGCAGTCACCATCTGCAGTGATTTTGGAGCCCCCCAAAAACTAAAGTCTGACACTGTTTCCACTGTTTCCCCATCTATTTCCCATGGAGAGATGGGACCAGATACCATGATCTTCATTTTCTGAATGTTGAGCTTTAAAACAACTTTTTCACTCTCCTCTTTCACTTTCATCAAGAGGCTCTTTAGTTCTTTGGCACTTTCTGCCATAAGGGTGGAGTCATCTGCATATCTGAGGTGATTGATATTTCTCACAGCCATCTTGATTCCAGCTTGTGCTTCTTTCAGCCCAGCGTTTCTCATGATGTACTCTGCATAGAAGTTAAATAAGCAGGGTGACAATATACAGCCTTGACATACTCCTTTTCCTATTTGGAACCAGTCTGGTGTTCCATGTCCAGTTCTAACTGTTGCTTCCTGACCTGCATATAGGTTTCTCAAGAGGCAGGTCAGGTGGTCTGGTATTCCCATCTCTTTCAGAATTTTCCACAGTTTATTGTGATCCACACAGTCAAAGGCTTTGGCATAGTCAAGAAAGCAGAAATAGATGTTTTTTTTCTGGAATTCTCTTGCTTTTTCCATGATCAAGTGGATGTTGGCAATTTGATCTCTGGTTCATCTACCTTTTCTAAAACCAGCTTGAACATCAGGAAGTTCACAGTTCATGTATTGCTGAAGCCTAGCCTGGCTTGGAGAATTTTGAGCATGACTTTACTAGTGTGTGAGATGAGTGCAATTGTGCAGTAGTTTGAGCATTCTTTGGCATTGCCTTTCTTTGGGATTGGAATGACAACTGACCTTTTCCAGTCCTGTGGCCATTGCTGAGTTTTCCAAATTTGCTGGCATATTGAGTGCAGCACATTATACCTTTTTCAGCTTTATTGAGCTATTTGAAGTTTGCAAAGTGATGACATGATATACATATACAATGTGAATAGGTACCCTTTGATAATACATGACCCCAAGTTTCTTATAAAAAAAAAAAAAAAGTTTGTTTCTCTCTCACATTTTTTTTTTTTTCATCATAGTTTGGCTAACGGGTGTGCTCATCAGAATCATTTAAGAGTTCCAGGCTGACATTCACCCCATTTTGACACTAGTTTCCATGATCACTGTGGTAAGGTGTAAGAAAATTAGTTAATTCTGATATAGGCTCTTAAAACTTTGACCTTTGATGCATGTGTCTGTTCTTCACATATTGTTACCCAGCTGAATCACATGGATACATATAACTTCAAATTCTGAGTAAGTGTAATACTATCATGCCCAGCAGAAGAACCGATATATTTGTGGATAGACTTAACAGCTGTGTCCTATCTTTGGCAAATCCACCTATCCTCCAAGAAATAAATGAAAACTTTTTTTTCAGCTATAAAAACAGATGTAAAGTGTCATGCAAAGCTCTTCCTTAAATGTGCAAGTACTCACTCAAGACCTATTTGTAGAATGTTTTCATAAATTCAATTTGGACTTATCTGATTTTTGAATCAAATTCAAAACATAAATCAAAAGTGAGAAAATTTGTCTAATGTAGACAGTATGACAGCAGGGAAAGTAACAAGGGACAATGTACTACTACTACTACTAATAAAACCAGCCTATCATATCATCTGGTAAGAATTAGTATAGAAAAAAATCTTCATATTTCATTAATCCCCGAGAGCATCATTTTGTTACTGTACATAGAAAAACTGAGTGTGCAGTGTGCACTTGACCCATTAAGAAATTATTAATTAATGCCCATGTTCTCTAGGAATACAGTAATAGATTTAATTTGTGAAATTGTTAATAGCTTCTGGATTTTAATTGCATTTAAATGTAATTTAAACAGTAGTTATTAATTCAGAAATTTCTATATTGTCTCCCTCACTCACACAATATAATCTTTCAAGAAAGCTTTTCTAGTTAGATTTCACTATTGTTTGATAGGAATATGTTTTTGTGTGGTGAAGTTCAGCTCAGTTCAGTCATTCAGTCATGTCTGACCCTTTGCGACCCCGTGAACTGCAGCACACCAGGCTCCCTGTCCATCACCAACTCCTGGAGTCCACCCAAGCCCATGTCCATTGAGTCATGATGCCATCCAGCCATCTTATCCTCTGTTGTCCCCTTCTCCTCCTGCCCTCAATTTTTCTCAGCATCAGGGTCCTTTCAAATGAGTCAGCTCTTTGCATCAGGTGGTCAAAGTATTGGAGTTTCAGTTTCAACATCAGTCCTTCCAATGAACACCCAGGACTGATCACCTTTAGGATAGACTAGTAGGATCTCCTTGCAGTCCAAGGACTCTCAAGAGTCTTCTCCAACACCACATTTCAAAAACATCAATTCTTCATCATTCAGCTTTCTTTATGGTCCAACTCTCACATCCATACATGACTACTGGAAAAACACTAGACAAACTTGCACCCCCAAAAAAGGTTGGTCACTGTTTGGTGGTCTATTGAAGGTCCAATCACTACAGCTTTCTGAATCCCTGGGAAACTGGGGATTTCTTACATTTAAGAAATATACTCAGCAAATCAATGAGATGCACCAAAAACTGCAATGTATGCAATGGGTATTGGTCAATAGAATGGGCCTAATTCTTGTCCACGACAACGCCCAACTGCATGTCACACAACCAACTCTTCAAAAATTGAACGAATTGGGCTACAAAGTCTTGCCTCAGCCACCACATTCACCAAGCCTCTTGCCAACCAACTACGACTTCTTCAAGCATCTTGACAATTTTATACAGGTGAAATGCTTCCCAAACCAGCAAGAGGCAGAAAACACTTTGCAAGAGTTGGTTAAATCCTGAAGCATGGATTTTTATGCTATCAGAATAAATGAACTTCTCATTGGAAAAATTGTGTTGCTTGTAATGGTTCCTAATTTGATTAATAAAGATGTGTTTTATCAGTTATATGATTTAAAATTCACAGTCCAAAACCAAAATTACTTTTGTACCAACCTAATAGTATGTTTTTAGAATTTGTGTTTGCAAACTAACAAATTTTCAGGAACACAATGGACACTAAATTAGTGTATCTGTAGGATTCACTGATATGTTTCCATGGAAATAGATTCCATAGAATAATAAAAGAGAGTAAAGCAAATTTTCTTCCTTTTCAATACATTTTTAAGATTTCACATACTTATATTAAATATATCACAAAAGGGCATAAAATGTGATCTTTTTAGTTAACTGTATTTTTACATAATCAAAGACAAAACAAAGCAAAACTTTTGACTCAGCATTTTAAACATGTCAAGGAGTACACTGTCTATATAAAATATGAAAAACAAAACAAAAACAATAGAGTTGTGCTCCGTTGCTCCTGTCCTGACTTCCATAGAGGCTGTTTAGCTTTTAACATCTGAAGAATCACTTTGCCACTGAATAGAATCACTGAGGATCTCAAATTGTAAGATATATTTAGCTTCATGAAAGGGCTAGGTTGAATTCCATGTGGCTTCAGAGTTTGGTGGAAACAGGAAAACACCAGGGAGTACATTTAGGAAAGATGTCCTAAGGTTTGTACTAAGAGCCTATACCAAACAAAACAGAATCAGATGGGTAGCATCCTCTGTGTCAAGTGCTATGAGGATTCTCTCTCACACACACATATACAAACACACACACACACACACCCCATATACAAAGTTCTCTCAGCATGGAGCTACTTTGTTAAAATCTGGTAACTGTCTTAGTAAAAGGCAAATAAGAATCATAGACAGTGTGAATTTGAAGGAGCATATTAAAGAACCAAGGGAATAGTCAAATTGATGCACTCTTTGTACTTATGTTTTCTGTCCCTTCTATCACTAGTCATTACTCAGACTACACAAATTATCTTGATATACATACCTATTTTTTTTGCAGGTAGAGATAATCATAGTATATCTGATGAACATAGATCCAGCTAAGAGAAACACTGAAAAACAAGCACCATAATTTTAGAATAAACAAACAATAACAACTAATATATTTGTGGGTGTGATCTTGGTAGGACTTTCAAGGGGGCAGAGGATCTTCTAGATTGATAGCAGTATCTTGGAAAATTTTAAATGAGAAAGATTCATAATTCTCTGGAGAACAATAGGGGAGAGGCAAAGAATTATGAGTTTTATGTAACAAAAGATAATAATTCAGTCCATAAAATGTATGCCTCACCTCACAACACTGACCTGAAGTGCGTAACTGGTAAAACTATAACTCTGACTCATTCATACTTAAAGGAAAACAAGATGGATCTTGTGGAATAATGTAGCAGTGTGTTGTGTTCCTCCAAAATGCACAAACCAATGATTCACTTAAAAGAAGATTTTGAAATGCCCATGGCGGGTTTAACAGGCTCACCATGATTGGATAGGCATCAGACTGCCCATGTAATGAAAGAAATGGAAATCAAATATGAACTACTATATCTTTAATTTGACTCAGTGACTCAATTTTCTTCATCTCCAGATTATGGAGGAGGACAACAGATGATCGAAGGAATAAATAGACTATGATCTGTTCATGAAAAGTAAATTAAGACATTTTTTTCATCATGAACATCATGACATTAGTTAATGACTCCTTAAAAAAGACAGGAAAAGGTCATATGTGTGAATTTGATGAGCTTACTAGGGGTCTAAGAAGGTTTGAATGTGGTTATAGGAAACAGGGCAATGAGTTAATGGTGATAGAGGGAATATGAGAAGCGTTCCAATTTTTCTATATGTATTGTGGCTGATGCAAAGGTTGAGGTTCTCAAACTTGGCAAAACAGCCAGATTTCCATCATTTCTCCAGCTGAATACTCCCACAGTCAAGGGGAAAATCTTCACTAGGTCATAGATCAGGCTTAAACATAAATATTTTATGAATAACTCCTTAGGTAAGTCACTTGTTCAATCAAAGTTTACACTAGGAAAAGAGCAATATTTTCCCTTAATTTTTGGTCTTATCTCACTCTTTTGAGATAATCCTTAGTAATACCATGTCTGAGAATGGTCTGTGGAATTACCAACCAGGGGCTAAATGCAATAGAAATGCCTGTTATCCTACTCTTATTAGCCAACTTATTCTCCCTCTGACAGTAGAAATATTGTCATAAAAATAATGCATTCACATCAGGTATATTTCATATATCTTAAGTAATATCTAGGATAATTATTACCTCTGTATTTCAACTCTATATATCTCTATATAATTATTATCTCTATATATTAATGGTGTTATAGTAAAATTTAAAGAATAGCTTCATAATGAAATATGTATTTAGTAGCATAGAATATAGAGTACTACATATACCTTAGGGTAACTGAAAGTTTTCAATTAGGTACAAATAGGGGATGCTTTTCTGCCTTTCTTGGTCCTGATATTAACAAGTAAAAACTGAAAAACAAAAAGAAAAAGCATACCTAGAAATTTTTGGTGGTGCCATAAAAGAAATGAAAGCGTATAGGGTCCCCATAGGCAGGGAATGATGGAGAGACATGAAGTGGTTAAACCACCTGACACTGAAGAGTCCTAACGTCTCTTGACCTCTGTCATGAGTCAGTGGAGAGAAGCCTATAGTGCAAGACAGGAACAAATTTGGTGCACCTGAAAAGAAATTGTTCCATTGCCCACGCTAGTAAAGAATGCCTCCCTTTGATTCTTCTGATTTACGTGAGGATAGTAAATCAGTCTAATTCTGGGGTGCAGCTTGGGGAATCCTATTCCAACACCAGATTTATTTGATAATAGAGTTGATATTTGTTTCCCCATCTGTCTACTACTTTGTCTCTCTATTGCTTCCAAACTTGGGAAGGAGAGCCCAAAGAGAAAAAAAAAACTGAAAAATGGTTTTTACTAAAAGCCTATTTTTGTCTTAAAGCAAAAGCAGAAAGCCAAGTAACTTAAAAAAAAAAAAATCAACCAGTATGCATCACGACTTTCCTTCATTAATCATTCAACGAGTACTTTTTCATAAAACAATTATTACCTGACATGGGGCCTCATTTCACTTAGTCACTTTTTGTTGGTTTCTCTGGCCAGCATGACCTTTCTCCTGGAGTCTAGTGTATCTTTCACTGCTAAGTCACTTCAGTCGTGTCCAACTCTGTGCGGCCCCCACAGACAGCAGCCCACCAGGCTCCCCCGTCCCTGGGATTCTCCAGGCAAGAACACTGGAGTGGGTTGCCATTTCCTTCTCCAATGCATGAAAGTGAAAAGTGGAAGTGAAGTCGCTAAGTCGTGTCTGACCCTCAGCGACCCCATGGACTGCAGCCTTCCAGGCTCCTCCATCCATGGAATTTTCCAGGCAAGAGTACTGGAGTGGGGTGCCATTGCCTTCTCCGGCATCTTTCATAACCTATATTAAATATCCCACTATTCATAAAAATTTCTCCAGTCCTCTCCTCTTAGGTGATGATGCACTCTTCCACAAAATCCTCATCAAACTTTATTATTTCTCTCCTATTCCATTTTGTATCAAAAAAAATCATTTTCAAATTTTTTTTTCTACTGTTACAGTCTCTTGAAAGTAGAAATGAAACCCAGCACAAATAATTGAACACAGAAGGCACTCAGCAAATAGGTATTGGATTTAATTGAATATACACCATCTATATTTGTCACATGATGAAGGAGTGATGTATTTGGGAGAGAAATATGATAATAAAACAGGAGTACCTTTAAATGAGAAAAAAGAAGATCTTCACTTCAAACAAAGTCAGATTCAGCTGAAGAAACAGTTCATCAAAATATATTTCTAATCCATATCTTTAACTATACCAGAAAGTAGAAAGTGAAAGTTTCTCAGTCGTGTCCAACTCTTTGTGACCCCATAGACTATACAGTCCATGGAATTCTCCAGGCCAGAATACTGGACTGGGTAGCCGTTCCCTTCTCCAGCAGATCTTCCCAACCCAGGAATCGAACTGGGGTCTTTTGCATTGTAGGTGGATTCTTTATGAGCTGAGCTACCAGGGAAGCCCTAACTATACAAGGGAAGCTTCAAATAGAAATATCTGCCATTCTGTATTTTGTTGAGAGTGAGTTTCTACTCTCATCCTCCCTTTTTCTGTAGTCCCCTAATTTTTCTGATTATAAATCATATTATGGATATAAAGATACTTGAATGGACAAGTTCTTGGATTAGACAAACTTAAAATCATCATTATGATTTGTTGTTAGCAATGATAAACATACAGCAATCCTTACTTCCTATTTTGATATGCAAATAAACAGCAATTAAATATGCAATAAACAGCAATATTTAACAGCTCACAAAATAAAAGTCATAAGCTTCTTAGATAAACAAAATCAGTTGTGTAATTTAGTACATATCCAATCTGACTGCTCAATCCTTTGACTTGAGAGGAATGAATCAGTCAACTTTACAACAAATAAATAATGCATACATACAAGCTTATCTTTTCAGTTAATTTTCTCCTTTTATTACTGATACTTAAATTATTTTATTTATTTTTGTATTTTAGTTAGGAGGAGCTCTCTTCACATAGAATGTTATGTGTTCTTGGATTCATTTCAATGTATGGCAAAACCAATACAGAATTGTAAAGTAAAATAAAAAATAAAAATAGATAAATAAATAAATAAATAAATAAAATGGATTATAAAAAAAAAAAAAGAATGTTATGTGTTCTAATTTTGGGAATTTAGAATTAGGCAAATCATGTAATGTCAAAGGAATGTCATAGTGACCTAAGATTTGCATTATAATTCTCTACTCTAGCCACAGTCTACATGTATTATATAAATAACTTTATATATTATGTATAAATATATCATTATATAATAACATTATTTGAGACTTTTCTGTCATTTTTTTTCTTCATTGACCCTTGAACAACACAGATTTGAACTGTGTAAGTCTATCTACTTTTTTCAACAGTGCAATTTTTTAAAATAGTGAACGTTACAGTACTAGACAATCTGCAATTGGTTGAATCCAAGAGTGCAGCGTGGCAAATATAGGGGAATCACAGATAAGGGGAGCTGACTGTATATAATAGGTGGATTTTTGACTTGGTGAGAGTATGTATCCCTAACCCTGTGTTATTCAAGGGCTTCCGTGGTGGCACAGAGGTTAAAGTGTCTGCCTGCAATTCAAGGGGCAACTGTATGTTGAATTATCTGGGCTTGTGTCAGATGGCATATTATTAAGTAATCTGACAAAAGGCATATTATTAGGCTTACTGAAAAATTAAATAAGGCATTTTACTCCCAAGGTCACATCCCTTCCCTAGTCTTAGTCCTAAGGAGAGACTACTAGTATGGCCAGCATGGCATATTTTAGACCACAAACTTATTTACTTGCACAAAGCACAATTCATTTGGTTTTCATCAGACAACACCATGGGAAGCCATCATTTAGACTGAAGCAACTTGAAAAGGAGTTAAGTTTGAATATTAGTCTTTGATCAAGGGTTTGACTTCACTTGAGTTTCCCTGATGGCTCAGTGGGTAAAGAATCCACCTACCATGCAGGAGGCGCAGAAGACATGAGTTCTGTCCCTGGGTCTGGAAGATCCCCTGGAGGAGGAAATGACAACCCACTCCACTATTCTTGTCTGAAAAATTCCATGGACAGAGGGGTCTGGTGGTCTAGAGTCCATGGGATAGCAAAGTCGGACATGACTGAACACAACTGACTTCACTTTTGATCTTCCTTTTCTGTCCCCATTTGGATGTATTTACCAAAATCATAGTTATTTGGGATGTGATAGTACAATTCATATTCTTAACAATAGATTATCAGTGTTACCCAGGTCACAATGGGTTTCGTGGACAAAGAATCAGGTATAAACTTCTTTCTCAGGTAAAAAGATCCAAGGAAATCATTCATTCAGTCATTAATTCTTTAACTTATAAATTAATGAAAAGAGTAAAAGTGAAAGAGAAATGTGTCATAGAAACTTGATAGCTTATAAAAGACTTTTTTATTCTTAGCTCTGTTGCTGATGAGAAGGAGGAATGGACCTATTGTGGTGGGGTGAAAGGCTTAAGGGTAGTGCAGTAGCCACAATGAAGCAGAGATTCTCCCTACGAGGAATAAATCTTTGCTCTGAAATACAGCATCCAGTGATTGAACATAATTTGGCTGTGGGTCACAAGAGCTATGATATTCAAAGAAATGTATCCAGTGCTTTAAGTAGACAAACAAGTGGTTTTAGAATGAGAATCGCTTAGCATTTGTGGCAGGCAGTGACATTTTGGCTTTGAGGGGAGAGTCTTTCAAGAATAGAAATTGAGCTAAAGGCTGAGTCATCAGGGATGGAATAGCTTGAAGAGTAACCCAAGACTGAAGGCTGAGAATTAGGATGACACTTGGGGACACAGTGCTTGAGGTCACTGCAGCCACCCCAAGCCCACTAGTCCTCACAAGCTTAGTGAAGTATCACAAACCCTAGTCCTCACCTTATGCCTAGTCACGACAGGGCTTAGCCTGTGGTCAAGCTCATCAGTGATTATAATAGAACAAGGCTAGCATTCAGTCAGTAAGTTCAGTCACTCAGTCATGTCCAACTCTTTGCGACCCCATGGACTGCAACACACTAGACCTCCCTGTCCATAGCCAACTCCCGGAGTTTACTCAAACTCATGTCCATTGGGTTGTTGATGCCATCCAACCATCTCATCCTCTGTCATCCCCTTCTCCTCCTGCCTTCAATCTTTCCCAGCATCAGGGTCTTTTCAAATGAGACAGTTCTTTGCATCAGGTGGTCAAAGTATTGGAGTTTCAGTTTCAGCATCAGTCCTTCCAATGAATATTCAGAAAATTGGTTTCCTTTAGGATGGACTGGTTGGGCACAAATTGATAAGGGTTGGCAAATAACTCAGGCCCTTCTTGTAATAATATAGTTATATGGATTGTTCTTTAATTTTTTAAAATACACCAGTATCTTTCATTAGCTAATCAAAGAGTTCCCTGACATGAAAATAAAGCCAGAAGTCAGAAATAAAGAAACATAACTGTAATTTTAGTTGGGCAGATTTAAATAGTTGCATGTAGACCTTGAGCAAATGGTATGCTTGACTTGTGGATCTCTACCTACTTGAACTTTTATGAATGTTTTTCCTTTTTTCTTTATTTGATCAAAGCTGTGGTGAGATAGTCTATATGTGGATGCCAAGGGAAAGATGAGATAGAAAGGGGGGCACTGAATCTGTCTTTCCATCTGGGACCATATGTGAACCTCTCTTGAAAGGATCTTGCTATTGCACAAGACTTGGTGATGATGAGGGCATAGAAAGGGTTCCTTTGGACCAGAGGGCAAAAAGGTAGGGTATTCTCACCATTTCTATTTAGGCCAAATCATATCTTCTGAGTCACACTGAGGATGTGAAAATTCAAAGTTTTAAAACTTTCGAGAGAAGCAGCAACTCTAGATTAGGTGAGTGCTCTGAACACAACCAGAAGAGCAGAAGCATCCAGATGCAGACTTGCTCTGTGTAGGCACATGGGTGGCATTCACTAATTCCTTCTGCTTATTTCATTACAAGAAGGAGAGAAGGAAGAAGAAATGCTCCAAATACTACTTTGTTTTTATCAGTTATGTTCTTCAATTTGCTTTCATAAAGCCCTTAAGTCAGATATTCATATTCTTATAAACTCTAACCTAAGATCTTGAAATTAGTAAGGCAAGGCTTTTCAGTTGTATCTTCTATGTGTGACCATATAGTCAGATTTGCCTGGGCTTAAATGTTAATGCTTCTCTTTTCACTGTCAAAAATGACCCAGCTCAAATAATAAATTAAATTGTCATTCCTCCATGGGCCATTTGTATCCCATACTAGATCAAATGAATCAAAATACATGTGGCTGACCTCAAGACTGGGAATCTGTATTCTAAACATATATGCAACCAGTCTTTATGTAAACAGTAAAGGGAAGTCAGCCCAAGACTCTCCAAATCCAAAGCCCATGTGAATTTTAGTACACAACACTAGCTCTTAGAAAGACGTTTACATTTATCTTGGTACTGAATTTCAAAATCTAGAAGTTGATGTTTCTTACATTGTTTACATTTATGTTTTCAAATAGTAGTCTAAAGTCTCATATAAGATTTGATGTGTTTTGGACTGAAGGCTAGAAGTTCTCTACCAGCAAAGGAGTCATTTTGCACAATTTATTCATATAAATTTTCCTATAATAAGTTACATAATATGCACAAAGAGGCCAAGTTATGACTGTGTAAATATGTAATTAAAACATTAAATATATTTTATATTTCATTTTATTTGTGTTAACAGCTGAAGGAATAGAAGACTAGGTACAAAAGGTTGACCATTAGTTTCTCTATTATTTTATTTCACCATCAGTGAGATTCTTTTGAACTTTTCATTTCCTAGAGTAGGATATTAAAAAAAGTGAAATTTTTAAAATATATATATGTCCCCTGTGGTATAACAAAAAGAATTGGAACTTGGTACAATTAAAACAAAATGAAATCCATCAAGAAAAGGCATACATTCTTTGGAATAATTTCTAATACAGTCCTGGCCCTCCATCATATCTTTCGTAGCATATGTCTTCTGATTATGCTTCGTTTCTCTCTCTTTCCTTGACATTATCCAAAATTTACAGAGATTCAAATTTCAGTATCCAAGCTGGACCAATTATCACAGTCTAACAGATGGTATGTTCCAAATGGTCATAACTAAAGCTATGTAATATCTTTTCAGATCAGGCAGGGCAACAGAGCATCATTTTCTTCTATTTTTCTTCTGTGAGATTTTATCTTAAGGGACCCGGGATGAGAAGCAGAGGGCCATCAGCAGAAGAAAATCCTTGCTTGTCCTTTTTGACATAAACTATGGAATTCAGAGTTCAGCAATCAGTGGACCTTGTGTCTGCCTAGAGGTCTCCACCAGTTGGTTTGCTGTGGGAATAACATGGAGAACATGCCTGATTTGCTAACTCAGTTAGATCTGCATGTGAACTGCTCCATGTGAACTGAACTGGTCCCAATACATTGGTTTTGAATGAGAATGCCTTTACCTGTGTATGCCTTGTGCTGTGTTCAGTCATATCTGACTCTGCGACCCCATGGACTGTAGCCTGCCAGGCTCCTTTGTTCCTGAAATGTTCCAGGAAAGAATACTGAAGTGAGTTGTCATTTCCTATTCCAGGGGATCTTCCTGACCTGGGGATTGGCAGGTGGATTCTTTACCTACTGAACCACCTGGGAAGCCTCCCTGTATATATAAAGACAAAAACTGAGAACAGAGTCTATCCCTGACTTTTTAGCAAAAGGAAATGGGTTAACAAAATTAATATATAAATAACTGTAAAAATAGACTTAAGGCAATAAAAAAACATAATAACAAAATCATAATGATATCCTCCATTTTAGATCCCAAGATACTATGCTGAAGAGCCTGATCTATATACATGCTGAAGGAATAGCATTCAAAGTGGATTATATATATACGTACACACACAGAGATACAGACACATACACACACACACACACACACACACACACACACACAGTCTTTCTAGGAAACTTGAACCATAAAAGGCCAAAGATCAAGATAAACAACTAGGTCAGGTGATACCAATGAAGCTAACACAATAAAAGCATATGACAAAAATTTTAACAAAAATTAATTGAAACATTAAAGTTATACAACTAGAACACAAAAATAATTTGTAGATCTAAAACAATTTTCAAGTGTAAACATATGATAAATAGGGAAAAACAGAAAGAGATGGAGAGAGGGTGAAAAGAGAACCATAACCAAAAGCAAACTAAGAACAAACCACTACTAAGAACCACAATTATAACATCAAAAAGAAAAAAAGTGTGTTTTTTTTTTTCCATAGTATTCAGAAAAGGAAAACATAAAAACACAAATGAAGACTTGTAAGGGGAATCAAGGAAATTAGCTATTTAGATAATAAAAATCACAACCTGACAAAGAAGAGAAAGATAGAGGAAACACAATTTGAAATTTTGGTATTTGTTATTTTCCTAAAAATATTTATTTACTTATTAAACATTATTTTCCTAATTTATTCTCTGCAAGAAGATCAAACCAGTGTATCCTAAAGGAAATCAGTCCTGAATATTCATTGGAAGGACTGATGTTGAAGCTGAAACTCCAATACTTTGGCCACCTGATGTGAAGAACTGACTCATTGGAAAAGACCCTGATGCTGGGAAAGATTGAAGGCCGGAGGAGAAGGGGACAGCTGCTGGGGTCCAGCCCCGGTGGATCCAGGGTGATTCGAAGGTGGGGACGGAGATGGCGTCCTTGGAAATAACTTATTTAATTACAGATAGAGAGGGATTAGAAAATTAGCAGAGAAAAAGAGGCTGAATAACTTGGTTTACATGGGGTACCAATCACCACCTACGTAGGCCACAGGCACCTTCCCATTCTCCCGAAGGAGAGGAGGCACTGAGGCTCCCCCGGTCCGATCTTACAAGCCCAGGCAAAATTAGCAGGCTTGGTGGGGATCCATGCACCAGATGGGAATTCGGCCAGAAAATAGTAGGAGAGAAAAAGAGGTTGAATAACTTGATTTACGTGGGATACCAATAAAATTCCAAGACAAGGAATTTGCACCATCTACGTTGGGCCACCAGTGCCACTTGAATATCGGAAGGTGCCCCTCCTTGGGCTCCTTCTCACGTGGGCTTGAAAGCCAGGACAGGTAAGTAGACATGGCAAGCACCCACGCTCCAGATGGGAATTCAACCAGAAAAATGGGGAGCAAGAAAGAACGACATGGGGGAATCAGTCTTTCTGGAAACTGACCCAATTTCTTTATTTTTGGGTTTGCTTATATACCTTTTGTTACACATAGGGATGAATACAGAGTCATGCAGGGGTCAGCAGTCCTGACCTTTATCAAAATCAGGTGCTTCACATAAATGTATAAAAAAAAGGTCTTAGGGGTTTTACATCATCTTTTGGCCATGAGGCCTACTGACATTTTACGACCCTTTCTTTCTGATAACCAAAAACCTTATTTTTTCCAAGGGTGTTTTTTCTTAAACCAGGCACCACACTCCAAATAAAGTTGCATTCCTATAGGGTGAGGGTGCAGTGAGTTACAGTCAAGAAAGGAATTTATTTAACCCAAGGTTAACATGATTAATCTTAAAGGTTAATACTTATTTCTCCTATATGTTAGTTATATTCATTATAAGGGCAGGGAATATGGAGATTTAGCAGCAAACATCAGCTCAACAAATGAAAATCCTTTCAGCAATGTTACCCTTAAGATCTATTCAGTCTTAAGATAGTGATAAAGTTACATTTTTACATAGCAAGGACAAGTGATTTATAACAAAGTACTGTGATCTATTACAAAAGAGAAAATTCATTAACTCAAAAAGTCTAGTACTGCTAACCTTAAAAACTACTATATTTCCGTCTTTGAACTGTGGTGTTGGAGAAGACTCTTGAGAGTCCCTTGGACTGCAAGGAGATCCAACCAGTCCATTCTGAGGGAGATCAACCCTGGGATTTCTTTGGAAGGAATGATGCTAAAGCTGAAACTCAGTACTTTGGCCACCTCATGAGAAGAGTTTGACTCATTAGAAAAGACTCTGATGCTGGGAGGGATTGGAGTCAAGAGGAGAAGGGGACGACAGAGGGTGAGATGGCTGGATGGCATCACCGACTCGATGGACATGAGTCTGAGTGAACTCCAGGAGTTGGTGATGGACAGGGAGGCCTGGTGTGCTGCGATTCATGGGGTCGCAAAGAGTCGGACATGACTGAGCAACTGAACTGAACTGATATTCCAAATACATTGATTAATATATTCCCAGGTGCCTAAGGATATGGAGGCCTGGCACAATCATTGACTCAACAATGAGAAAAGCCCTATGTTAATTAAGACTCTCAAAATACTCCAAAACTCTCTGTGCTGTTTATGGTTGAGAGGTAGTAAACAATCATGTGCATAGTGGCAGGAGTATGGATAATCCTGTCAAACAAGCTAGTTTACCAGCAGAGAGGTTTGACCTGAGACACCCTTGTCACACCCAGGGCAGGGAATTAGCAGCAATTATTGGCACAACAAATGAAAAACCCTTCACCAATATAATTCCTAACCAATCCACTATACCAATAATTTCCAACTTCCCAAAGGAATTTGCCTTTACTAAGTCTAAAACATCTCATGCCTCTCACGATCGGGAGGCTGTAAACAATCACATGTGGCCAGACGAACCTATACAGGCGGGCTAGATAACCTTCAGAGGAGTCCGTAAGTTGAAACACTCTTGTCATGCCCAGGAATTTTTATTGACTAGGAGCTGTAAGTTAACTCCTTCTCCAAGAGAGGTAATGGGGGTCAGCCCCACGTGAAGTCAGAGGTGTAGGTGAGAGCATGAAACAGTAAAGTAGATAGACTCTGGTTTTGGGGGTAGATGCTCGGGAACAGGGGGTTTCCTGAGGCTTGATCACGCCTCCATATGCCAAGCCTCCTTCCTCATGACCTTTGCCATGGGCGGAGTTCCTCACTTTGGCCCCCGGCAGACAGCAGAGGATGAGATGGTTGGATGGCATCACTGACTCAATGAACATGAGTTTGAGCAAGCTCCAGAAGTTGGTGATGGACAGGGAAGCCTGGTGTGCTGCAGTCTATGGGGTCACAAAGAGTTGGACACAACTGAGAGACTGAACTGAACATGAAAAACAATTTGAGGTTAAGATCTCTATATTTAAAGAGCTTACTGAAAATACAGTATTTTAAGAGAAACAAGAATCCAAAACATTAAATTTCTCATCTGCAGCACTGCAAGCTAGAAAATGATAATGAATAAAGGCTATTTAAAGAAAGGGAACATAATCTTAAAAAAAATCTGTACAAATATAGCTTTATTCTTTTTTTTTGAGGAGGAAACATTGCTAAAATAAGAAGAAAACATATTGTCATGTATTCTAAGAAAAATACATAAATCCTTATGCAAGAATATCTACCTAAAGCATATAATAAAGCTGACTACTTTATACACAGGTACAAATGCATGAACAGTGAAAGTGAAAGTCACTCAGTTGTGTACAACTCTTTGGGACCCCATGGACTATACAGTCCATGGAATTCTCCAGGCTACAATACTGGAGTGAGTAGCCTTTCCCTTTTCCAGGGGATCTTCCCAACCCAGGGATCGAACCCAAGTCTCCCACATTACAGGTGGATTCTTTACCAGTTAAGCCACAAGGTTAGTCCAAGAATACTGGAGTAGGTAGGTTATCCCTTCTCTAGCAGATCTTTCTGATCCAGGAACCAAACCAGGGCCTCCTGCAAATATATGATATGAAATATAAATGTATGATAAATAAATCAACATGCAATGAAATATGAGTTGGAATTTTGGGTATTTGTTCATAAGTTTTCTTGAAACAGATATGGAATATTTTATAGCTAGATAGAACCAATTAATTCTTTTTTTAAAGATTTTCACTGGAGAAGGAAATGGCAACCAACTCCAGTATACTTACCCAGAAAATCCCATGGACAGAGGAGCCTGGCTGGCTACAATCCTTAGGATTGCAAAGAGTCAGATGTGACTGAGCAATTATACAACAACAAAGATTTTCATACTTGCATTTATTACTGCTATTCTTAATTCACATGGTGAACTTACATTGACTTCTTTTTCCCTATTACTTGAAAGAATACAAATTATTATACAGAACAGTAGTTAAGATCCTCAAAATCCAGAAGGATAGGAAAACTGCCATATCTTAGGTTCAGTGAGTTCGTCAAAACTATTGAAGTATCTTGCCAGCACATTACAAAAAATCATATTTAGTCTTTCAGTAAGATTTAGCTTTTGGTGGAATGTCCCTGTAGGAAAACTCTACAAGATATCAGCATCTCTTGGAAAATCTATTTAAAATCATGAGATACTTAAATAAAAGTGGTTATAAGTGCTTTAATTCTTCAGCTATCAAATACTTTTCTGAACTATACTGACACCATTAGTATTACTATTCACACTAGTGTAGGACCAAATAATTCAAATTGGTGGCTCCGTGCACATTTGCTCAATCGTGTCTGACTCTTTGTAACCTCTATGACTGTAGCCTGCCAGGCTCCTCTCTCCATGTGATTTTTCCAAGCAAGAATACTGGAACAGGTTATCATTTCCTTTTCCAGGGGATCTTCCTGACCCAGGGATCAAACCCGAATGTATCTCCTGCACTGGCATGTGGATTCTTTACCACTGACCCACCAGGAATCCAAAATTACATTAGCCCAACACAGAATTTAGAGTGGGAGGAAGCACAATTTCTTAAGTTCTTGCCTTGTAAGGAAATGTCCTGAAGAATAATGCCTTGCTTTGGAGTAAGAGTAGCACACAATTATAATTTAATGTTGGTGCATTAATGCAGAGACATAGATTAATTATAACTTTGGAGATACTATTGGCCTCAGTAGTAGTTTGGAAAGATCTAAATCAACATGGCATGGTAAGAAAATATAATCAGGATAAAACTAGAAAAAGGATAAAATTGATGATAAGCAATAAATATAACTGATTTTAACCATAAATTAAAGTAGAGGAACAAATCCAAGTATATATACTTTTTACAAATTATCAGTTGTTCAAATTCTCATATCACAGAAATGTCCATATTGATTTAGAAGTAGTCTCTGATTAGATCTGCCCTCCTCAGACCTTGTCTAAGCCAGATGACTCAGCAGAAATAAAATGCAAAAAGGTGTGGTGTACTGTGGCACAGTAAAAAAAAAAAAAAAAAAAAAGACACAAATGTCTTCTAATTATATAAATTCTCGAGTTCAAAAGTGCCCATTCCATTACTTCATATAAAAGGCTGCAAGGACATGATTCCAGGTGTTTCTGATTTGGTAAATCCTAGGTCAGTGCAGTTCAGTTCAGTTCAGTTCAGTCTCTCAGTCATGTCCAACTCTTTGCAACCCCATGAACCGCAGGACACCAGGCCTCCCTGTCCATCACCAACTCCCGGAGTCTACTGAAACCCATGTACATTGAATCGGTGATGCCATCAAACTATCTCATCCTCTGTCATCCCCATCTCCACCTGCCTTCAATCTTTCCCAGCATCAGAGTCTTTTCAAATGAGTCAGCTCTTCGCATCAGGTAGCCAAAGTATTGGAGTTTCAGCTTCAACATCAGTCCTTCCAATGAACACCAGGACTGATCTCCTTTTAGGATGGACTGGTTGGATCTCCTTGCAGTCCAAGAGACTCTCAAGAGTCCTCTCCAACACCACAGTTCAAAAGCATCAATTCTTTGGTGCTCAGCTTTCTTTAGAGTCCAACTTTCACATCCATACATGACCACTGGAAAAACCATAGCCTTGACTAGACGGACCTTTGTTCACAAAGTAATGTCTCTGCTTTTTAATATGCTGTCTAGATTGGTCATAACTTTCCTTCCAAGGAGTAAGCGTCTTTTAATTTCATGGCTGGAATCACCATCTGCAGTGATTTTGAAGCCCAGAAAAACAAAGTCAGCCATTGTTTCTACTGTTTCCCCATCTATTTGCCATGAAGTGATACGACCAGTTGCCATGATCTTAGTTTTCTGAATGTTGAGCTTTAAGCCAACTTTTTCAGTCTCCTCTTTCACTTTCATCAAGAGGCTCTTTAGTTCTTCTTCACTTTCTGCCATGAGAGTGGTGTCATCTGCATATTTCTCCCAGCAATCTTGATTCCAGCTTGTGCTTCCTGAAGCCCACAGGCAGCATAAATAACAAAGCTTTGCCTATGGCTTTTAGGGCAATAAAGGATACACTATGAAGATGAGCCCATGCACGTATACCTCTATCCAGGTTCTTTCTTCTGTGTGTCATTATGTCATTAACTGACTGGCTGGGAGTAAACCAATTTGAAACTAAATTTGGTAATGTCCAAGACTTTATTTCTATTAATTTTCAAACCAGCCTCTGTGCTCCTGGCTAAACTGAATTTCAGTTGTACTCCTTTCCCATATGACATAAATTAGTCATTATCATGGTTGTCTTATAAAGTTTGGGCTTGCTTGAATTTACTCAAATATTTACCATACATTTAATCATCATCATTCCTTTATCCTACTCCTTTTTTTTATGTTCAATTTCCCTTCCCATCTTCTGAAACAAACTGTTTTTGGAAGCAATTGCTACAATTATATTGCATAATAAAAATCTTCAATGGCTTATAGTAATGCATATTTATTTTCCATACGGATCTGTGAGGCAATCAAAACACCACTGCTTCAGAATGTGAAGTGGGATGGGTTTAGCTCTGTGTTTCTGGTTAGGTTCACGTCTGTTCGTGAATATCATTATGGGCCCAGGTTAAAGGGGCAGCATATATTTGGAGGTTATATTCCTCATGGTTATCACAGGTGCACAAGAAGCAAGCTAGACCACACAATAACATTTTAAGTCTCTACTTGAATTATGTCACATAAGTGGCCAAAGCAAGTCACATGGCTAAGCCTGAAACCTGTGGGTAGAGAAGTATATATCACTCATACTGGAAGGAATTGCAATATAATTCTGTAACAGAGAGAGATGAAGAGTTTGTAATAATAAGTAAACCACACACATTCAATATTATAGAAAACTTCTGAGAGCAGGAAATTTGTCTGTCTAAATCTTTATCCCTGGAGTCCTCAAAATTTCATAGGTATAGAATAATAGGTTAACAGAAAATTTACTGAATTATCTTTATTTTATTCTCTTGCTTTCTTTTTCTCTCTCTGTCTTCCCTTTATTCCTCCCACCCTCCCTCCCTTCCATCCTCTCTTTTTCTTCAGGATTCTGTTGTGTTTTTTTTTTTTTTTTTTTGAGATATCAATTGCATTTCTATTCATTATTTTTAAGGTAAATATTCCTTTTCTTTAATTGCTATATACCTTTGTGTGTGCATATGTTCAAAATTTTAAATTTTGTGCAATTTCACCACAATGTGTCTAAGTGTGGATTTGCTTTGTTTGTTTGTTTGTTTAATTTTTATTTTTACTTTATTTTTCTTTACAATACTATATTGGTTTTGCCATACATTGACATAAATCAGCCACAGGTGTACTTGAATTCCCAATCCTGAACCCTTCTCCCACCTCCCACCCCACATCATCTCTCTGGATCATCCCCGTGCACTAGCCCCAAGCATCCTGTATCCTGTATCAAACATCAACTGGTGATTCGTTTCTTACATGATAGTATACATGTTTCAATGCTATTCTCCCAAATCATCCCATCCTCTCCCTCTTCCACAAAGTCCCAGAGTCCGTTCTAAACATCTGTGTCTCTTCTGCTGTCTCACATACAGGGTTATCATTACCATCTTTCTAAATTCCATATGTATGTGTTAATATACTGTATTGGTGTTTTTCTTTCTAGCTTACTTCACTCTGTATAATTGGCTCCAGTTTCATCCACCTCATTAGAACTGATTCAAATGTATTCTTTTTAATGGCTGAGTAATACTCCATTGTGTGTGTGTACCACAGCTTTCTTATCCATTCATCTGCTGATGGACATCTAGGTTGTTTCCATGTCCTGGCTATTATAAACAGTGCTGCGATGAACATTGGGGTACACGTGTCTCTTTCAATTCTGGTTTCCTCAGTGTGTATGCCCAGCAGTGGGATTGCTGTGTCATAAGGCAGTTCTATTTGCAATTTTTTAAGGAATCTCCACACTGTTCTCCATAGTGGCTGTACTAGTTTGCATTCGCACCAACAGTGTAACAGGGTTCCCTTGCTTTGATTTATCTTCCTTGATTCTCATTTTGTGTGTGTGTGTTTAAGATTGTTTTTTATGTGAACAATTTTTAAAGTCTTTAATGAATTTGTTATAATATTGTTTTATGGTTTGGTTTTTTTGGCCACAAGGCATGTGGGATCTTAGGTCCCTGACGAGGGGTCAAACGTGCACCCCCTCCAGTGGAAGGAGTCCTAACCACTGGACCACCAGGGAAGTCCCTCACTGTATTTTATAATTTTAAAAATTGGTATATTTTATCAATTCTTAAAAAAGATCAAAGCTATTTTATTTCAGATATTGCCTTTTTCATTTTTGGTTTCCTCTGTTATAACCACCAGAAACACTTTTTTGGTGGTGCAATGGTGAAGAATTTGCCTGCCTATTCAGGAGATTCAGGTTCCATCCTTGGGTTAGTAAGATCACCTGGAGAAGGGATCCCACTCCAATATTCTTCCTGGGAAATCTCAAGGACAGAGGACCCTGGCTAGCTACAGTTCATGGGACTACAAAACAGCAGGACATGACAAAGCAACTAAACAATGAAACTCTTTTAATTAAATTTCCAGAACTTTATTTTATCTAGCATCTACATTAACATTTCTGTAATCATTTCAGATTTACCATCTGCTCACAATCCTGTATTTTCTTTTTGATTTACCAATTCATTTATTATGGCTATATACATAAAGATTCATATCAATGTGCACATTATCAATATACATAAATATATGCATATATGTATTTTTCCCAATAAACCCATCAAAAGTTGAAAATTTCATTATTCAAAAGTGCAGTTGTTACACTTAAACTACTGAATCTACTGAACCTACTAGCTTAGCCTGCCGCTGCTGCTGCTGCTGCTAAATCTTTGCTCAGAACACATAAATTAGCCTACAGTTGGGTAATATCATCTGACATAAAGCCTATTTTTTTAATAAAGCATTGAATATCTCAGAATTCATTGAATATTGAAAGTGAAAAACAAGATAATTGTATGAGTACAGAATGGTTGTAAGTGTATTCTTTGAGGTGCTGTGACTCAGTGACACAGCCCAACATCATCTGTCATATAACATTTATCCAGGAAAAGATCAAAGTTTAAAATATGAACTACTGTTTCTACTGAAAGCGTGTTGCTTTCATACTATAGTAAAGTTGAAAAATACTAAGTTGAGAACTTCATGTAGTTACTATTCAGAAAAGCTTATTAGTATTTCACAAGGTTCAGAGCACTTGGGTCTCACTTTGTAGTTTAGATTTTTTATTTAATGAATTTAAATAACTTAGAGAACATTCATTTCATATTCCTTTTTATTTAAGGATCACTTTAAGTTTGGAAGGTTCTAACCCTAATTGTGTTTGCTTTTCATTAACCAGATGAATCACTTCTTGGATAAGGGATTTGAAATATAAAGTTACTATCACAACTTTGAGGGGCTTCTTATTTCTAATCAAATTCTTTGTGATTTGAGTGAGAGATGTGATCAACCACAATAGCATGACTTTTATCAGAGTCTTTGGAATTTTACCATTCCAAAAGCCATTTTAAAAGTTATATAATCTCAGAAAGGGAAGAATTTTACTGTTTGGCCAGTATAATTCAATCTCTATATCCATGCAGAAGTCAGATCCTGAATTTCTAATTGTCATGGAAAACTTTCATTCTTCTACTTTGAAATCTGTAAAAAATGAAGTGGTCTCTGACATTTTTTTCAGCAAGGCAGATTTGTTTTTAGTCTACCCCTTTACTGTGTTAAGCCCTTATAGAGTCCTGCAACCAATGATCCTGTCTCAATTTCCACTTACCAGAACTGAAGACCCCCACCACCCAGAGAAGCTCAAGGGTGAAGTAAAGTATCAAATAATCCAGAGTTCAGTCCATTCTTTGTTTCTAATTAGAGCATTTAAGAATTTCTTTTTTCTTATTTTTCATTTGGATTTATTGATTACTAAGACTATAATGGATTCACATTGTGAGAAAACCCCCAAAATATAGGAACCAAATTTTCTACCCTGTAGCAATATAAGTATAGAAATAAATGAAGAAATTCACTTAAATTTAAAGAGCTTAGAGTTAATTGGAACTTTTCATATACAGAAGTTATACTTGATGTAGAGGTTCAGTTATGAACATAACAGTAGGAAAATTTTATAAATATCTTTCAAGAACACATCCTTTTATAGTCCTCATGATATAATAACAGTTGATTGTACCTTAAGTACCAAGTTTTCTACTATTAAAGTTATTACAAGCACTCCATCAAAAGAATACATTCAAGCTAAAGATAAAACTCATAGCTACATTTTAAAAAACTGAACTACAATGATTTACAATGTTGTGTTAGTTTTAGCTGTAAAATGTATATATTCTTTTTTATATTTCTTTTCCTTATAGGTTGTTACAAAATATTGAGTATAGTTCCCTGTAGTGTACTGTAGGTCTTATTTATTTATTTTACATATCATAGTGTGTATATGTTAATTCTAATCTCTTAATTTATCCTCCACTACCTTTCCCTTTGGTAACCATGCATTTGTTTTCTATTTCTGTGAGTCTCTCTCTGTTTTGGAAATAAGTTCATTTGTTTCTCTCTCTCTCTCTTTTAATTCCATATTTAAACCATACCATATGATATTTGTCTTTCTGTCTCTGGCTTACTTTACTTAGTATGGTAATTTCTATGTCCGTCCATGTCGCTGTAAATGGCATTATTTCATTATTTTTTGTGGTTGACTAATATCCTCTTGCACATTTTTATCCATTCATCTGTCAATGGACATTTGGGTTGCTTCCATACCTTGACTACTGTATGTAAATAGTGCCACTCTGAACATTGGGGGGCATGTATCTTTTTGAACTATACTTTTTATTTTTTCCTGATATGTGCCCAGAGGTGAGATTGCTAGATCATGTGGTAATTATATTTTTAGGTAAATTGTTTTTCATAGTGGCTGTACTGATCTACATTCCCACCAACAGTATGGGGGGTGGGGGTCCTTTTTCTTCACATATCCTCTCCACCATTTATTATTTACAGACTTTTTGATAATCCCATTGTGACCTATGTGAGATGATATCAGGGTTTTGATTTGCATTTCTCTAATATTAATAATTAGTGATGCTGAACATTTTGTTATGTGCCTGTTAGCCATCTGTATGTCTTCTTGTTTATTTAGATTTTCAACCCATTTTTTAATTTAATTTTTTTTATATTGACTTGTATGAGCTGTTCATATAATTTGGAAATTAACTTCTTTTCAGTTGCATCATTTGCAAATAGCTTCTCCCATTCTCTAGGTTTTTTTTTTTTTTTCACATTTTGCTTATGATTTCCTTTACTGTGCAAAAGCTTCTAAGTTTAATTAGATGTCATTTATTTCTGCTTTTATTTTCGTTACTCTATGAAATGAATCCAGAAAGATATTGCTGCAATATATGTCAAAAAGTATTCTGCTTTGTGGTAAATTTCTTCAGAAAGTGGGCATAGAGGGAAGCATTTATATGTTGAAGCATAATAAATGTCATGTATGACAAACCCATAGCTAACATTATACTCAATGGTGAAAAGCTGAAAGCATTTCCTCTAAGATCAGGAACAAGACAAAGATGGTCACTCTTGCCACTTCTACTCAAAATAGTTTTGGAATTCCTAGCCACAGCCATCAGAAAAGAAAAAAAAATAAATAAAAGGAATCCATATTGGGGAAAAAAGAAGTAAAACTGTCACTGTTTGCAAATGACACGATACTATACATAGAAAATCCTAAAGATGCTACCAGGAAGCTACTAGAGCTTATTAATGAAATCAGTAAAGTTTCAGGACACAAAAGTAATGCACAGATATCTGTTGCACTTCCATACACTATCAATGAAAAATCAGAAAGAGAAATTAAGGAAATAATCACATTTACCATCACATCAAAAGGAATAAAATACCTAGAAATAAACCTTTCTAAGGAGTCAAAACACCTGTACTCCAAAAACTATGACATTGATGAAAGAAATGAAGATGGCACAAATAGATGGAAAACTATACCGTGTTCTAGGATTGAAAGAATCAATGTTGCTAAAATGACTATACTACCCAAGACACTCCACAGATTCAATGCAACCCTATTAAATTACCAATGGCATTTTTCGCAGAAATAGAATGAAAACTTTGAAAAGTTGTATGGAAGCAAAAAGGGCTTCTCTGGTGGCTCAGTGGTAAAGAATCCACTGGCAATGCAGGAGCCACAAGAAATACAGGTTCAATTGCTGGGTCAGAAAGATCCCCTGGAGGAGGGCATGGCAACTCACTCCAGTATTGTTGCCTGGGGAATTCCATGGACAGAGGAGACTGGTGGGCTTCAGTCCACGGGACTGAAAAGAGCGGGACCCGACTGAAGTGACTTGGCACGCGTGGCACGTACAGAAGCAAAACAAGGATCTGGATAGCCAATGTAATCCTGAGAAAGACAAACAAAGCGGGAAGGGCTAGGCTTCCTGACTTCAGACTAAGCTACGAGAAGAATTTCTTACGTGCAAGCTTGGGTTTCCCCAGCAGCTCAGTTGCTAAAGAATCCACCGGGAATGCAGGAGGCCCCGGTTTAATTGCCCTGGAGAAAAAATGCGCTGCTCGCTCCAGTATTCACGGGCTTTCCTGCGGGCTCAGATGGTAACGAATCCATCCGCAATGTGGAAGACCTGTGTTTTCCCTGGGTTGGGAAGATTCCTCTGGAGGAGGGCATGGCAACCCACTCCAGTATTCTTGCCTGGAGAATCCCCGAGGACAGAGGAGCCTTGTGGGTTGCAGTCCATGGGGTCACAAAGTGTTGGACAGGACTGAATGACTAAGCATGCAAGCATGCATATACAAGCTCAGCATCATATTTAAATGATTGTTATATTTTTTCT
>NW_024070209.1:34303023-34334790 GCF_014754425.2 Oryx dammah | reverse complement strand
AGCATCATATTTAAATGATTGTTATATTTTTTCTAGTTTATCTAGTTTTTCTAGTTTATCTAGTTCTAGATGTTTGTAGCAGGATAGTTTTCATATTTATCTTAATTTTTCAAATATCTAAAATTGAAAACTATATTATGATCAATGTAAAGTTATTTATCTTGTAAACAAATTATATATTTTATCCTTTATTCATAAAATATTTTGTATAAATGTGTGTATGTATGTGTATATATGAATCTTCACCAAAGGTTTAATTGATGAAATTAGCTATATTACAGCACACATTCTTTGGTCAGTTCTAAAAATAAGAAAAAATTCTACTAAAAACGCTATAAATATTAAAAAGAAATGTTACTTCCCAGTAGCCTAGAGATGAAAAGTGAACGATAAGTTACCTAGAAGTAAAAGGGAAAAATAAACTTAATATCAATAATTTAAATATGTAATGACCCGTTTTCAATGAGAAGGAAAATGTATAGATTTATGTATACTAATAATAAGAAAAATAAATTGAAAGTGAATGAGTGTAATAGTCAATCTAAGAAATTAAAAATTAGTTAAATAGAGAAGATTAAGCAAAATGAAATTAAACATGCTTAAATTAATATACACAAAAAAGATATATTAAAATTAAACAAACACTAATAATTTGAAACAAGCTAATGCAGTGAATAGAAATCTACTCAAATTTTAAACAGTAAGAAAAAATATGGAAACTTGCAAAAGAAAAAAGAATCACCACAGATGTGAGCAGGTTTGTAAAGAGTAAGAAAATATTATTTCAATCTATTTTAAAGTGGAAAAGTGTAGGATGTTTTTGATTTTCTATTTACCTGTTTTTGTTTTTCTTTCTGTTTCTATTGAAAAATAAATTTAAAAAGCCATTAAGTTTTGAAAAAAAATAAAGTTTACATAGGGACACATCTAGATAACAGAAGTAAAACTGTCCAGTAAAAATTCCACAAGTACTGTTAACAAAATGAAATGACATTCACATGGGAGAAGATACATTTTTAAGCAGAAATAAAAGCCTTCAGAAAATACACAAATTTAGATTACAACTTGAAATATAGCAAGTGTGTCTTTGTACAGAGGCTGTGCTGTGAATATGCTAAGTTACTTCAGTAGTGTCTGACTCTTTGCAACCCCATGGACTGTGGCCCGCCAAGCTCCCATCCATGGGATTCTCTAGGCAAGAATACTGGAATGGGTTGTCATGCCGTCTTCCAGGGGAATCTTCCTAACCCAAGGATTGAATCCAAGTCTCTAATGCCTCCTGCATTAGCAGGGAGGTTTTTTACCACAAGTGCCACCTGTGAAAAGTATGGTGTATTTAAATAATAATTACACTTATTTATATGTGCAAACAATTTATGGATAATAATTTTATTTATTTATTGTAACCACCTAAGAAGTAAGTGTCATTATAATACCAGTTTTAACGTGACAAACAGTCTTGGACCAGTTAAATGGATGGTAAAAGATCACAGCCAAGCGGCCTGCCTCAAGTCAGTTTTTACTTAAGGTGTTACATTGGTTGCTGGAAATATGGTTGGCTATCACTGATAGAAAACAGTTTTAGAACACTATTTTGTGTCTATGATTTTTTATCCAGACAGAATAAAATATTTAATAGAAGGAAAAAATTGAAAATTGTACAAATTAAAAAAAAAAAATAATTAGGGCTCAAGTAAATTTTCTCAAGTAAGACAAGACACCCAGATCCATGAAAAAAAAATGTGTATGAACAAAACAATAATTTGATACTTTGAATGTCAAAGGATGTACTGAATACTATCAAAAGTAAAAGACATGGAAAACTATCATCAAGTAAGAAAGTAAAATGGCAAATACATTCCATATATACATTTTTCTATATATTTAAAAGAAGCTCTCTGTATCAACATTAATAAAATACATGAACAAGTAAGTCAGAAAATATGAATGTATTTTAAAAATACACACATCCTTTGCAAAGGATTTTTAAAATCACCAGCTATTGCTAGTTTCCTTTCTTTAAGGTGCTTGCTCCTATCAGCAAATTATCAAAGTATATACATGCCTACAGTAGTAGTTTTAATTTCTCTTTTGAAATTTGTTTAGATTGATGAGAAAGATGGTATCCAATTGGATTTATTTTCATTTTCCTGTGTAGTAATAAGGCTGAGCAAATTTTAAAGGGTTTAGTTACATTCACTTTTTTTTAACTTACTTGTCCAGTATTTTGTTAATGTTGTGTATGTTTTAAAACATTTAGATATAAATATCTACAACGGCAGAGGCTTTCCTGGTGGCTCAGATAATAAAGAAACCATCTGCAATGCGGGAGACCTGGGTTTGATCCCTGGGTCAGGAATATCCCCTGGAGAAGGAAATGGCAACCCACTCCAGTATTCTTGCCTGAGAAATCCCATGGATAGATGAGCCTGTCAGGCTACAGTCCATGGGATCACAGAGAGTCAGACACAACTAACATGTTTCACTCTCTCTAGCAACAGTCTTCCTAGGTGGCACTAGTGGTAGAGAGCTCACCTGCCAATGAAGGAGATGTGAGATGTGGGTTCTATCCCTGGGTCAGGATGATTCCCTGAAAAAGGCCATGGCAACCCATTTCAGTATTCTTGTCTGGAGAATCCCACGGACACAGGAGCCTTGGGTGCTACAGTACATAGGCTCGCAGAGTTGGACATGACTGAAGCAACTTAGCAAGCATGCAACCTACACACAGGAATGATTATTGTACCATTACTTATATTGGCAAAAATCTGAAATAAATACTTGTATTACTACAAAAATAGTTACAAAATTATTGGTATATCATAGGATTTTATACAATTATTAAAATGAGTGCTTATGCATTTTGCCTAGGTGATGCCAGTGGCAAACTCTTAAACCAAAAGTGGTTAGATTTTACCCCAAAAGGTACAAATATATAAAATGTACTTTATATATATTTTATATACACATACCTATAAACTTTCCACATTCTCAAAAGTTTTCTATATCTAATTTCTGGCTTATCTTAAGTATATAGGCAAGTAATCTTCCAATTTGGCTTTCCATGTGGCTCAGAGGTAAGGAATCCACCTGCCATTGCAGGAGACATGGGTTTGATCTGTGGATCTGGAAGATCCCCTGTAGAAGGAAATGGCAATATACTCCAATATTCTTGCCTGGAAAATCCCATGGACAAAGGGTTACAGTCCATGGGGTCTCAAAAGAATATGATATGACTTAATAACTACATAACAGCAAAGTTAAATGGTCAAATATATGAAGGTAGACATGGGGCTATGGAAGAAAAATGCAAAGCAGAAGAGGTAGAAAAGCAATCTAGGATAAAATAATGTTAACAGTCTCAACATCAGGTCATTTTTACAGAGGAAAAATGTAACTAACATATTCAGAACATAAGAATTCTGATTGTCTGAATTTTCTGTTTAATTAAATCTAGTGTGAAATTCCTTTGTGACTATGGCTGAGAGTTAAAAGTCCTTTTATCTTATTGTCTCATAAAATATAATGTAAGCCATTAGTATTTTGATTGGTTTCTTAAGATCTTATAGTACTAGTGTTTATATTTATAAACATCACTTTTCTACAAGATGTTGCATCTATAAGCATGAGTGTGAAAGAACTTGAATAAAATCTAATTTAGCCCAATACTATAACTAAGGATATATTGGGTCTTGATTTTCTATTAAAAATAGGGCTTCCAAACAGTTACAATCTCAGAATTGGGTGGTTGTTAATGTAGTTACAGATCACACTTTAAAGAAGTTACAGTATTCAGGCCTTGATTCCCTCCTCCTGAACTACATAAAACTTAGATGTGTATAATTTTGGTAATGTATGTTCATCGTGTATGTTTTTCAGAACTCTTCAGTGAGTCAGATATGCTTTCTTTGTAAAGTAAAGCTCATCTTTTCTAGAAATGACTAAAGCTCATTTTTAGTCTTAGAAGTGCTAAAAATGAGGCAAGGACTGTTTCCTGACTCTCAATCCATTTAGTCATTTCAATAATTTATTCTTGGTATTTTGTTTTCATTGACGGTTTGGGTACCTAGGCTCTGATATTTATGAATGAGTAAATTGCTGTTTTTCTCTAAATCAGTGGTGCTTTCAATAATGTGGCATCTACACTTACAGGTAAATATAAACGTTCCCCTTCTGCTTCAGCTCAAACCATTATACTCACTATTCTTAGATCCCAATGTTAACTAATTTTTCTCTCTTTCTCTGCCCCTCCCATCTAGACATTGCACAAAACAATGCATAATCTCTTCCTTAATTCTCACATTCACATACATCACTTTCTCGGGCTAACTCCTGCTTCACACCTCCAATGAAGTGTTAATTCCTGGAGGAGGCTTTCAAGGACTCCTTGGTTAACTTAGGTCTCAGGGTTTCCCATAGTAATTTCATCAATCCCTCATCATATTATACATCAATGATGTAAAAGCTCATAAATCTGGATGCATATTCTACACTGACTTACTGGGTTTTTGCTGTTGTTGTTGTTGCTTATTAGTTATCTCTGCTCCTATATCAATCAATCAATTAATAAAAATCAGTAAAATATTTCCAAATACATTTCAACATTATGAGGGTATTCTAGCAAGTGTTCTCACATTAACAGAACAAGTAAATTGACGTGTACTTTAATTGACGACTAGGTATATTATATGACTAACAGTGATTCCTAGGGGTGTGCATGCTGTCACTTCAGTAGTGTCTGAAGTGGGGTCTTTGTGACCCCATGGACCATAGCCCACCAGTCTCCTTTGTCCACGGAATTCTGCAGGCAAGAGTACTGGAGTGGGTTTCTATGAACTCCTCCAAGGGATCTTCCCAACACAGGGATCAAGCCCATGTCTTCTCCATTTCCTTCATTGGCAGGCGAGTTCTTTACTGCTAGTGCCAATATCACAGTAAAAAAGCAAAACAAAACAAAACAAAATTGAGGCAGAAAATTCACCTTTCTTACTTGCCTTATGCTCAGCACAACACAGACCTAATCTAACTTTCTAGGCTTCAGAAGAAATATGTCCCCATATATTCTTTGGGTCCCTATTCATTTGGACTATTTTTAATTTTTGGTACCTAAGTACACCATTCACCTTTCTTCTTCTTAACATGCATTCATCCATATCTGGTCTGGGATGACTGAGGTGTCTTCTTCATTCACACTCTCTCCACCTCTCACACTCAGTTTCCTATTTCATTCTAGTAATACCTTTGTCAATATCAAGGATAGCACCTGGCCCTTACTCATCTGTATATATCTCAGTGCATAATAGGGTTATTACAAAGTAGGAAAGCAATCCCTCTAAGTTACATTTCATATAGGCAGTATTCTTTTTGTTTTACCGATTGCTTGCAATTCACTGAATCTTCAAAGTATTTTGTGGCTTTATTTCCTTCCTATATTTTAAATCTGAATTTCCTGTAGACAGGAGAAATATTTACTTAATTATCCATTCCCTTGCATAAGCTAGGACAGTGCCTTGCACATAACAACACTTCAATTTATGAGAAAACAGGAATTCTGTTTTGAAAACATTGCAGTCTTCTGGAGTGCTAAGGCCTTTTGGGGCTTGTGGAATTAACACTTCCAAAAAAGAAATTCATTTCCTGATTACTCAAGAGAGATGTAAGAAAAAAATAACTGTGCAATGACAGACAAGTTAAAAACATCGAAAATAAGTAAATATAATTCAATTTGAACAGTTGTTTCACACATACACAAAATTGCCATTAGGCTCTTTAAAAATGTAGATAATTTATTTGCATCTTGGCAAGTACATTTTAGCTGCTGAGAAAAATACCTCTACTATAGTAAATACATATTTTTTTGAAGAAGTGATAAAAATTGTAATGATAATTGAGTAATGTCAAGAAAGAGAAAATAAAAACATACTAAAGGAGATCAACCTGGGTATTTCTTTGGAAGGAATGATGCTAAAGCTGAAACTCCAGTACTTTGGCCACCTCATGCGAAGAGTTGACTCACTGGAAAAGACTTCGATGTTGGGAGGGATTGGGGGCAGGAGGAGAAGGGGATGACCGAGGATGAGATGGCTGGATGGCATCATGGACTCGATGGACGTGAGTCTGAGTGAACTCCGGGAGTTGGAGATGGACAGGGAGGCTTGACGTGCTTCGATTCATAGGGTTGTAGAGAGTCGGACACGACTGAGCAACTGAACTAAACTGAACTGACACCCAGAAATATTTAAAGATGAAGTAAACAAAACTCTCAGTTAAAGAAGTATGACTCATTGGCTGTGTCTACATGAAACCAAAGGTACCTGTATATTTGATTTAAGTCATACCTGAATGGTCTAGCGGTTTTCCCTACTTTCTTCAATTTGAGTCTGAATTTGGTAACAAGGAGTTCATGATCTGAGCCACAGTCAGCTCCTGGTCTTGTTTTTGTTGACTATATAGAGGTTCTCCATCTTTGGCTGCAAAGAATATAATCAATCTGATTTCGGTGTTGACCATCTGGTGATGTCCATGTGTAGAGTCTTCTCTTGTGTTGTTGGAAGAGGGTGTTTGCTACGACCAGTGCATTTTCTTGGCAAAACTCTATTAGTCTTTGCCCTGCTTCATTCCGTATTCCAAGGCCAAATTTGCCTGTTACTTCAGGTGTTTCTTGACTTCCTACTTTTGCATTCCAGTCCCGTATAATGAAAAGGACATCTTTTGGGGGTGTTAGTTCTAAAAGATCTTGTACGTCTTCAAAAAATCGTTCAACTTCAGCTTCTTCAGCATTACTGGTTGGGGCATAGACTTGGATTACTGTGATATTGAATGGTTTGCCTTGGAGACGAACAGAGATCATTCTGTCGTTTTTGAGACAGCATCCAAGTACTGCATTTTGGACTCTTTTGTTGACCATGATGGCTACTCCATTTCTTCTGAGGGATTCCTGCCCGCAGTAGTAGATATAATGGTCATCTGAGTTAAATTCACCCATTCCAGTCCATTTTAGTTTGCTGATTCCTAGAATGTCAACTTTCACTCTTGCCATCTCTTGTTTGACCACTTCCAATTTGCTTTGATTCATGGACCTGACATTCCAGGTGCCTATGCAATATTGCTCTTTACAGCATCAGATCTTGCTTCTATCACCAGTCACATCCACAGCTGCATATTGTTTTTGCTTTGGCTCCATCCCTCATTCTTTCTGGAGCTATTTCTCCACTGATCTCCAGTAGCATATTGGGCACCTACTGACCTGTGGAGTTCCTCTTTCGGTATCCTATCATTTTGCCTTTTCATACTGTTCATGGGGTTCTCAAGGCAAGAATACTGAAGTGGTTTGTCATTCCCTTCTCCAGTGGACCACTTTCTGTCAGACCTCTCTACCATGACCCACCCCTTTTGGGTTGCCCTGCAGGCATGGCTTGGTTTCATTGAGTTAGATAAGGCTATGGTCCTAGTGTGATTAGACTGACTAGATTTCTGTGAGTATGGTTTCAGTGTGTCTGCCCTCTCATGCCCTCTTGCAGCACCTACCATTTTACTTGGGTTTCTCTTATCTTGGGCATGGGGTATCTCTTCACAGCTGCTCCAGCAAGGCACAGCCGCTGCTCTTTACCTTGGACTAGGGGTATCTCCTTACCACCGCCATTCCTGACCTTCAACATGGGATAGCTCCTCTAGGCCCTCCTGTGCCTGCACAGCCAGGACTCCTCGGGTTGCTCCTCCCTGCCTCTGGCCCAGGCCTCAGGCGTGGGTGGCTCCTCTCAGCTGCCGCCCCTAGTCTTGGGCTTGGGGTGGCTCCTCAGGGTCACTGCCCCTGGCCTCGGGCATGAGGTAGCTTCTCCTGGCCGCCCCTGACCTCAGACGCAGGATGTCTCCTCCAGGCCGCCATCGGCCTCAAACACGGGGTAGCTCCTCCTGGCCGCCGCCGTGACCTCAGACGTGGGGTGTCTCCTCCCGGCCGCCACTGACCTCGGACCCAGGGAAGCTCCTCTCAGCCGTTCCTGCGCTGTCACAGCCTGGCACTCTAGGCCGCTGCCCCTGACTTCGGACGTGAGGTAGCTCCTCTTGGCCGCGCTCAAGTGCGCCAGCTCACAGCCGCCTGCACTCAAATGGAAGTGAGAAATAGATATAAGGGCCTAGATCTGATAGAATGCCTGATGAACTATGGAATGAAGTTTGTGACATTGTACAGGAGACAGAGATCAAGACCATCCCCATGGAAAAGAAATGCAAAAAAGCAAAATGGCTGTCTGAGGAGCCCTTACAAATAGCTGTGAAAAGAAGAGAGGCAAAAAGCAAAGGAGAAAAGGAAAGATATAAGCATCTGAATGCAGAGTTCCAAAGAATAGCAAGAAGAGAAAAGAAAGCCTTCTTCAGCAATCAATCCAAAGAAATAGAGGAAAACAACAGAATGGGAAAAACTAGAGATCTCTTCAAGAAAATTAGAGATACCAAGGAGACATTTCATGCAACGATGGGCTTGATAAAGGAGAGAAATGGTATGGACCTAACAGAAGCAGAAGATATTAAGAAGAGGTGGCAAGAATACATGGAAGAACTGTACAAAAAAGATTTTCATGACCCAGATAATCAACTGGAATTCCAGTTGAGCTCTTTCAAATCCTGAAAGATGATGCTGTGAAAGTGCTGCACTCAATATGCCAGCAAATTTGGAAAACTCAGCATTGGCCACAAGACTGGAAAAGGTCAGTTTTCATTCCAATCCCAAAGAAAGGCAATGCCAAAGAATGCTCAAACTACCGCACAATTGCGTCTCACACGCTAGTAAAGTAATGCTCAAAATTCTCCAAGCCAGGCTTCAGTAGTACATGAACTGTGAACTTCCAGATGTTCAAGGTAGTTTTAGAAAGGGCAGAGGAACCAGAGATCAAATTGTGAACATCCGCTGGACCATTGAAAATAAAAAGAGAGTTCCAGAAAAAACATCTATTTCTGCTTTATTGACTATGCCAAAGCCTTTGACTGTGTGAAGGTGAAGGTGAAGTTGCTCAGTCGTGTCCGACTCTTTGCGACCATGTGGATCACAAAGAACTGTGGAAAATTCTGAAAGAGATGGGAATACCAGACCACCTGACCTGCCTCTTGAGAAATCTGTATGCAGGTCAGGAAGCAACAGTCAGAACTGGACATGGAACAACAGCCTGATTCTAAATAGGAAAAGGAGTACGTCAAGGCTGTATATTGTCACCCTGCTTATTTAACTTCTATGCAGAGTACATCATGAGAAATGCTGGGCTGGAAGAAACACAAGCTGGAATCAAGATTGCCGGGAGAAATATCAATCACCTCAGATATACAGATGACACCACCCTTATGGCAGAAAGTGAAGAGGAACTAAAGCCTCTTGATGAAAGTGAAAGAAGAGAGTGAAAAAGTTGGCTTAAAGCTCAACATTCAGAAAACGAAGATCATGGCATCGGGTCCCATCACTCCATGGGAAATAGATGGGGAAACAGTGGAAACAGTGTCAGACTTTATTTTTCTGGGCTCCAAAATCACTGCAGATGGTGACTGCAGCCATGAAATTAAAAGACGCTTACTCCTTGGAATAAAAGTCATGACCAACCTAGATAGCATATTGAAAAGCAGAGACACTACTTTGCCGACTAAGGTCCACCTAGTCAAGGCTATTGTTTTTCCAGTGGTCATGTATGGATGTGAGAGTTGGACTGTGAAGAAAGCTGAGTGCTGAAGAATTGATGTTTTGAACTGTGGTGTTGGAGAAGACTCTTGAGCATCCCTTGGTCTGCGAGGAGATCCAACCAGTCCATCCTAAAGGAGATCAGTCCTGGGTATTCATTGGAAGGAGTGATGCTGAAGCTGAAACTCGAATACTTTGGCCACCTCATGTGAAGTGTTGACTCATTGGAAAAGACTCTGATGCTGGGAGGGATTGGGGGCAGGAAGAGAAGGGGGCGCAAGAAGATGAGATGGCTGGATTGCATCACCGATTCGATGCACATGAGTTTGAGTGAACTCTGGGAGTTGGTGATGGACAGGAAGGTCTGGGGTGCTGTGATTCATGGGGTCACAAAGAGTTGGACATGCCTGAGTGACTGAACTGAAACGAATATGTTTTTTATGTATTTTCATTCCATATAAAGAATAAAATAATGTTATCTCAAAATATTTTCAGCTATATGCAGCATCTATAATGTAATATGAAAATATGTTAGTTTTCCTCCTGGTGTCCAATTCACAGGTGACACTAACAGTTTTATGTATCTATACTCATAATGGTTGGACAGGACTAGATTTCTATTTGAAGTTGCTGAAGGATCCCAGATTTAGCACCCCAATCTAATGAAATTTTTCCTTTTATGTGTAAGGAAATGATGGAGGGGGAAGAGCAGCTTGCCCAACATCATAAATCTCAGTGGAAACCATTGGAATTAACCGAAATCACCTCTATTCCAACCAAAGGCCAGGGTTTGTAATATCACACTCTGCTAATTCATGAGCTTTCATTTTAAGATCATCATAAACGTTAGTGTGTAAATTGGAGGCATATCTTCATAAATTCTCAGAAAGTATCTTGTAAATGAGGATTTATTACACTGCATTCACCTCTGTCTTATAAATTACTACCTTACACCAGAATGATCTGTATATCAATCTATCACCTCCAATAGCCAGTAAAGTCTTATAGAAGAATCACTGTGAGATATTTATCTCTTTTATCCCTGAGTGTTTGTGTAAGACTTTGTGGTATATTGGAACCGAGTGTAATTTACTAATTTGCTTATTAAGTCATTGTACTTCACAGTTTGCTTTTGTTTCATGGGGCACATTTTTGTTTCCTCACTGAACTGAAAGCTTCTGGTGACAGACAGATTTCACAGACTTCTATATCTTCAAAAGTTCTTAGCATAATGCCATGCACAATTAATAAAGATTTCTACAGAGAAAAATTAAGTATTTTTGAGAAGGGATGGTAATATAATGATTAAGATAAATTAAAACCTATATTTTAAATGTTGCTCAAAATATTATAGAAAAAATAAATTAATATGAAAATTTACATTAATAACCAGCTTTACATATTTTGTATGTTTAATGTATAATTAAAGTATGATATTTTAAACTTTTATATGAATGCATTGGTTTGGAAAGTTCAACACTTTTAATTATTCTCCAAACAGATAACTTAAACAAAGAGCATTACTAGTCTAACCCTTGTCAAAGAATCTGCAACTGTGTTTTGGTGGTATTTCAGTAATAAAAGGACATACATGTTGGGATATTTAAGACATGGACTTAATTTGAATTTTCCACCAACCATATTTTTTTCACATCTGCTATATTTCGGTGCCATCTAATTTCACAGAAGTCTTATTTTCATTACCTTCTAAGGGGAATTAGCTTCTTCACAGATATGATTACTTATCCTGTTGTTGTGAGTGGTTTTATCTTTCTATCATGCTGTTAGCCATCTGAGTTAACTCCCTCAGATCCAGCTCTTGGTATCTCAAGTCAGCTTGAGATCCAAAATAATGCACAAACATAACAACATCTGCACCATTAACATGGATAGCATGTTGTAATCCTACTAACAAATTTCCTTGACAATTTTTAATACCTCTTCTAAGTAACTTTTTAAAAGTTAATTTCCATTTGCGACATGATAGTAATTGGAGATTATAAATGATCAGATAGTCTTTGCTTGTTTTTCTGTCTTGCTGATTGTCCTTAAAATTAAGGTTTCATCTTCTCAGTATACTAATTAATTAACATCCAAGTACATGGATTTTACTATATTTGATGGTGAAATCATATTTTATTAAAATTCTTTATATTATTTCTAGTTGAAATTTAAATTGGCAAATTTCAAATGTAATACCAACTTTTGAAAGGAAAGGATCATGAGATACTGGTATGAAGATATTTGTGTAATTTTGAATTTGTCCCAGTGATTTAATAGTTAGAATGATACTTTTAAACTTTCACTGTGTTACAGGATCTTTTTAACCGGTGAAGAATGAGAACTATTACTATTCCACTGTTGGTCTTCCCTCCTTCTTTCCTTTTCTTTTTCTTTCTCTCCCTCTCTCTTTCATTCTCTCATTATTTCCTTCTCTTTCTATCAAACATTCACAGCATAGTAATAATAATAATGATAATAAATTCACAGAATTATTTTCAAATGTTACCTTATTACATTTGTATAGCAATCTTGTGTAGTAGGTATTCTTGCTCTCCTTTTTTAAAAGAAATATCCCAGAAGATATTTACCTTTCCTTATTCATTCAGCTCCGATTCTTACATTAATAAAAATTTTGGTCACTTAAAACTAAATTGCTTGAGTTTCAAATGTCATCTGAACTTCAAATAAAGCAACTAATCATTAGGATAAATATTCATTATCATAGGGTAAAATACATAATTCATACAATTTATCAATTTACTGCATAAAATTTCCCCCCAAATCAATTTTAAATTGATTTAAATTTTAATTCATATCCTAATTTCTTTTTTAAGTTACTCTAGAAGGTAGAGTGACACCATTATGCTATTATGATACCCATATGCTACAGAAGTGAAACTGAGATAATTCAATGAACAATGATTGGGTTTACCTACAAAATTTCCTTATGTAGGAAAGGCAAGATACCTGCAATCAAGTTAAAACTAAATTGCATAACATTATAAATTCTTACATGCTAGAACTGCCACTTTCCTTATCTTACTATCACACTGCTAGCCATCTGAGTTGATTCCCTCAAATTATTTTTTTTAATAATCATTCCTCGTTGTTTTAAAAGGAAAATGATCTCTCATATCAGACTCAGAAGTGAAGGGAATCTACTTCAAATTAAAAATCCACTTCAAATTAAGAAAAAATCTCATTTGTTCACTGTGTAAATATTATTTTCAATCTTTTATTACAGCTTCCCTTTTGAAAAAACTTTCACTCTTTCCTTTAATGTTTAAATTTCAAAATGAGCTACTTATTGGTTAAGGGAAATCAAGGCATTGATAAAGTTAGAATATTTGTTTTGAAATGTATATGTGTATCTATTGCAATAATAAATCAGTGGATCAAGCAGTGCTTATTACTATTAAACTAACAACTGCTCTCATAAGTAGATACTTAAATTGACATCAAACAAACTTACTTTACATTGAATTTTAACATTATCTTTCATTACAATATTTAAAGTTTTTATTGGCAGTTGACTACATGGTCTAGAATTTCTTAGGTGCTGAGGGTAAGGGTATGGCATCTGGTCCCATCACTTCATGGGAAATAGATGGGGAAACAGTAGAAACAGTGTCAGACTTTATTTTTTTGGGCTCCAAAATCACTGCAGATGGTGACTGCAGCCATGAAATTAAAAGACGCTTACTCCTTGGAAGGAAAGTTATGACCAATCTAGATAGTATATTCAAAAGCAGAGACATTACTTTGCTGGCTAAGATCCATCTAGTCAAGGCTATGGTTTTTCCTGTGATCATGTATGGATGTGAGAGTTGGACTGTGAAGAAGGCTGAGCGCCGAAGAATTGATGCGTTTGAACTGTGGTGTTGGAGAAGACTCTTGAGAGTCCCTTGGACTGCAAGGAGATCCAACCAGTCCATTCTGAAGGAGATCAGCCCTGGGTGTTCTTTGGAAGGAATGATGCTAAAGCTGAAGCTCCAGTACTTTGGCCACCTCATGCGAAGAGTTGACTCATTGGAAAAGACTCTGATGCTGGGAGGGATTGGGGGCAGGAGGAGAAGGGGACGACAGAGGATGAGATGGCTGGATGGCATCACGGACTCGATGGACGTGAGTTTGAGTGAACTCCGGGAGATGGTGATGGACAGGGAGGCCTGGCATGCTGCGATTCATGGGGTGGCAAAGAGTCGGACAGGACTGAGCGACTGAACTGAACTGAACTGAGGGTAAGGGTACAAAAGTCAACAACACAGACAGCTCTTTCTGGTTTACTCAGAGCTTAGATTTGAATGGGTAAAATACATGTCAGAAAATGAGAAGTGCTCTTAAGAAAGCTTAAGCAGAGAAGTGGGTTAAGGGATGCTAATACAGCAGGGTACACTTTTTAATAAAGTAGTTAAGGATATGAAAATTATTAAGGTTAAGGATGTGATGCATTATTGTGAAAATTGTGAAAGTGATTTTGAGCAGAAACTTAGAAAGATGAGTGAGCACTCAAGTGCACTTAGTGCCCATTAGGTACAGGAAACAGCAAGTAAAGTGGCCTTGAGGCAAGGGCATGCTCTGTCAGGACTGAGTGGCTGAAACAGAGTGTGCATGGTAGAAATAAGAGTCCAAACAATTGTAAGGTGAGAAAGTGACCTTGTGGACTACCATAAGGACAAATTTTTCTCTGAGTAGTATGGGAAGCTATCAGAAATGCTTGTGTGATTTTTATATTCAAAAGATTTGGATAGATTTAGTATTAATTTAGTGGAATGTGTGGACAAATGGAAGTGAACAGGCAAAAGCAGGGAGACCAGTTAAGAGGCTCTTCCAAAAATACACAAGGAATATGAAAGTGGTTTCTGCTAAGGTGGTAGTGGTTGAGGTGCTGTGAAGTAAATTTTCAGTTCAGTTCAGTTCAGTTCAGTCGCTCAGTCGTGTCCAACTCTTTGCGACTCCATGAATCGCAGCACGCCAGGCCTCCCTGTCCATCATCATCTCCCGGAGTTCACTCAAACTCACGTCCATGGAGTCAGTGATGCCATCCAGCCATCTCATCCTCTGTTGTCCCCTTCTCCTGCTCTCAATCCCTCCCAGCATCAGAGTCTTTTCCAATGAGTCAACTCTTCGCATGAGGTAGCCAAAGTACTGGAGCTTCAGCTTTAGCATCATTCCTTCCAAAGAACACCCAGGGCTGATCTCCTTCAGAATGGACTGGTTGGATCTCCTTTCAGTCCAAGGGACTCTCAAGAGTCTTCTCCAACACCACAGTTCAAAAGCATCAATTCTTTGGCGCTCAGCTTTCTTCACAGTCCAACTCTCACATCCATACAAGACTACTGGAAAAACCATAGCCTTGACTAGATGGACCTTTATTGGCAAAGCAATGTCTCTGCTTTCCAATATGCTCTCTAGGTTGGTCATAACTTTTCTTCCAAGGAGTAAGTGTCTTTTAATTTCATGGCTGCAATCACCATCTGCAGTGGTTTTTAGGTAGACTTTGAATACCAACAGGATTTAAATATAGATTATCTATTACTAGAGATTGGATTGGGATGTGAGGAAAATGTCTGGAACAATTGGAAAAGTGGAGTTGCTATTTGTTAAGAAGAGTGGGAGTAGCAGGATTTCAGGGGTGTATTAAGAATTTGGTTTAGGGCCAATAAAGTTTGAGATGACAGTTAGGTATCAAACAGAGATGTTGATTAGAGAGTTGGATAACTGTGTCTGGAATTCAAATAACAGGTCCAGGCTAGATATGTGAATTTGGAAGTCATCTGCCTGAAGTCATGAGACAGATGAAAAGTGAAAAGTGAAAGTGAAGTCTCTCAGTAATGTCCTATTCTTTGCAACTCCATGGACTGTAGCCTACAACGTTCCTCCATCCATGGGATTTTCCAGGCAAGAATACTGGAGTGGGTTGCCATTTCCTTCTCCAGAGGATCTTCCTGACCCAGGGATCAAACCCAGGTCTCCCACATTGTAGGCAGATGCTTTACCATCTGAGCCACCAGAGAAGTAAAGTCACGAGACCAGATGAAAGCATTTTGCAAAGGAATGTAGACAGAGAAGAGACGAGGGTCATGAGTTGAACTTTGAAGGCTTTTAGACTTTAAAGTTTGAAGAAGTGAGGAAAATCAGGGGAAGGATGAAAAAGAGTGGTCAGTGTGATTAGGGAGGAACCAGGACTTCTGTGACCTGGAAGCTGACAGAAGACATTTCAAGGATAATGAACAGCTGTGTCTGTTAGGTCAGATAATGTGACTATAGTCAGATATACGACTATAGCTTTTACAAATGTGGAGATGAGCAGTTTGATAGAGTGTTATGTATGAGTTATCAAGAGGCAAGGTTTTGGAGATAAAAATTTGAATAACTATATAAAGGAATATTGCTATTAAAGGAAACAAGGAATGGGATGGTAATGGGAAAAAAAAGATGTGCCGTCAAGAGAATTTATTAGGATACCACAACATATATTTACAGAAGTAACCCAATAAAGAAGGTAACAATTATGATAAAGGATGGAGATAAGACAATCACCTGAATGATGTCCTTGAGTAGGCAAGGAGGAGAAGGATGCTCTGGTGGAAGACGGATCTTAGAACATACAATTCATGTTTAATATATATTACATTATACTGGTGACTAATGCTTGTTTAAAATCAACTTCATGAACATTTAAAATTTCAGATTCCAAAGAACCAGGTCTTATGAAAATCATACAGAAATGAGTATTTTTACTTTCCCTATTTTATAGATATGAAAAACTATAGGTAAAAGTCAGGAAGCCACTACAGTCACAAAATATGCTGCAAAAGTTTAATTTTCATTAGAAATGGACTGAGATGCTCACTCATCTTGCTAAGTTTCTGCTCAAAAGTCACTCACAATAATATCATCCTTGACCACTTATTTAAAATTGCTCCTTGCTATATTAGCATCCCTTAACCTACTACTCTGCTTATTTTTCAATGGATTTTAATTAGAAATGGACTGAGATCAGCCTTCAGTCTAGATCACAGAGTTCTCTAATCCCTCTAGGGATGATATTGTTTCCAAACTTAGCTGTACATGAGAATCACTTCTAAGATTTCATTTTGCTTTATTTTGAAAAATAATCTCTTTTTAAAACTTTTGGATATTCTCATTCTGTAGATTTGGGGAGGAAATGGATCATCTATGCTTTAAAGTAAGGCATCACAGTTTTTTCCAGTGTGGCATCACTGCAGAGTCAGACCTGAAGACTGTATCAGATAGTTTTCTACATACAGATGTTCTCTGCAAGCTGGATGTATTTTCTACAATCCTTATTAGTAACTCGATCTTAACCCTTAAATTCTACAGAACTCTTCTGATAAATTAAATATGAGCAACTTTAAGAATTATTTGCATAGAGCAGACAGATCTAATTCTTAGAGCAAAATTAAACTTCCCTGGTCCTTTCCCCCACTAAAATCACATTCATATTCTGGCTATTTAAATTTATAAATCTGATTAATATGTTAGTAGGGGATTTAATTAAACCTTAGACCTTTTGTGTTAGTGTAGGTTCTCTGATAAGCAGAAACCAAGATGGAATTAAACAGCAATACATGTATTAGGGAAAATACCTTGTGAAGGATACAATGGAGAAGGAGTCAGGAGAGGCTTAGAGATCCATTGGACCACCTTATATTTCAGACCCAGAGTGAAAAAGAAGGAAGAGAGGAGTTTTCATGCAAACATCATGGACTACAGAGCAGTTCAAGAAAATTTTGGCAAAGCCACTAATGAATATTTAAGCCAAAATCTCCCAATAAAGAAGACCAACTCCTCCAGGAGCAGACCTGCACTAACATCTCTACCTGGCTCAGCCTTTAAGAGCAACCATCAGAATTTTGGCCTTTACATAAACATTGCTATAGGTTTTGGAGTTTACTCAATCATTACACTTTCTGCAGTTGAAGATTTGAGGGTCACATTCTTGAGATCACCACGCATTTACTTTCTAAAAAGGTATACATGTCTGAGCTTGTGTTATTTACTCATCCACTGTTGCTGATTCAGGTTAAAACTTTGCATCCAGTAACTGTAGAGGCTGAAGGTTACCCCAAATTCAACTTTAAGAACTGGACCAAAGAACCTAATATTCTCTTTTTTCATACTACCATTTGAATACATTTTTAATGTCTAGGTTTTCTATTTCTTCCTAACATTTTTAGTGTCAACATACAGATACACACACACTCAGTCATATCCAACTCTGCAATCCATGGACTGTAGCTTGCCAGGCTCCTCTGTCCACGGAATTCTCCAGACAAGAATATTGGAGTTGGTAGCCATTCCCTTTTCCCGGGGATCTTCCTGACCCAGGGATCAAACCTAGGTTTCCTACATTGCAGGTGGATTCTTTACTATCTGCACCACCATAAAAACCATAGGGAAAACAGAATTTACTCTTGTCTGTATAAAAAGAAGGTCCCTTTCTCAAAAGGCACCATTGAAAAAGACTGAGAAGGTACCAGTCCTGAGGCTATGTGAACTAAACTGTCCTTCATACAGTACTGATTCCTCTCATTCCTCAACCTTACCAGCTAATGGAGTATGCTCCTCCAAAGGGCAAGATTTATGCCTGCAATGACTTCACAGCAAAATGTACAATAAGCAAAGCAGTTTGGTTAAGACGATGAATTATTTATGTTCTGTTTGTGAAGGGATTGGTGTTTACTCCAGTTATTTCTGTGCTTTGACTTCAATTTAAGATTACCAGGTATCTGTCCCTCCTATGGAAGAGATCTAGGATATTGAAAACAGATAAGAATATTTCTGAAGTTCTATTCCTTTGCTTTAATTACAAACCTGGCTGGTTCTGGAGATAGAAAGATAAATATGCATGATTTCAAGTGTCAGGCTCACAAACTATTTAGTGATTTAAAGAATTTGTATTCTGGAAGGTAGATAAGTGTAATGATATTAGAAATCTTGAGATTTTTGTTTTAGTCTTAGTTCTCTATGACTTTGAAAAAAACATTTAACACATTGTCAGAACTTCTTATCTGAGCTGGCTGTACTAACAGACAATGTGAATGACACTTATAGGAATTTTGCAATGTAAGAGCCCTACATAATAGTTACATTCCCATCTCTCATAATCTGTAGTTTTAAATAGTAACAGAAACTATCAGAGAGGAATTTCTATGATAGTATTCAACTGAGTGTGTGTGTGTAAGTGTATGCTTATGTACACACACACACACACACACACACACACACACACACACACATATATACTCCTGGGGGGCTTCCATGCTGGCTCAGATGGTAAAGCTTCTGCCTGCAATTCAGGAGACCTGAGTTTGATCCCTGGGTCAGGAAGATCAATAAAGGACAAAAATGGTATGGACCTAACAGAAGCAGAAGATATTAAGAAGAGGTGGCAAGAATACACAGAAGAACTGTACAAAAAAGACCTTCATGACCAAGATAAACAGGATGGTGTGATCACTCTTCTAGAGCAGACATCCTGGAATGTGAAGTCAAGTGGGCCTTAGAAAGCATCACTACAAACAAAGCTAGTGGAGGTGATGGAATTCCAGTTGAGCTATTTCAAATCCTGAAGGATGATGCTGTGAAAGTGCTGCACTGAATATGCCAGCAAATTTGGAAAACTCAACAGTGGCCACAGGACTGGAAAAGGTCAGTTTTCATTCCAATCCCAAAGAAAGGCAATGCCAAAGAATGCTCAAACTACCACACAATTGCACTCATCTCACATGCTAGCAAAGTAATGCTCAAAATTCTCCAAGCCAGGCTTCAGCAATACGTGAACCATGAACTTCTTGATGTTCAAGCTGGTTTTAGAAAAGGCAGAGGAACCAGAGATCAAATTGCCAACATCCACTGGATCATGGAAAAAGCAAGAGAGTTCCAGAAAAACATCTATTTCTGCTTTATTGACTATGCCAAAGTCTTTGTGTAGATCACAATAAACTGTGGAAAATTCTGAAAGAGATGGGAATCCCACACCACCTAACCTGCCTCTTGAGAAACGTATATGCAGGTTCAGGAAGCAACAGTTAGAACTGGACATGGAACAACAGACTGGTTCCAAATAGGAAAAGGAGTACATCAAGGCTGTATATTGTCACCCTGCTTATTTAACTTCTATGCAGAATACATCATGAGAAATGCTGGGCTGGAAGAAACACAAGCTGGAATCAAGATTGCCGGGAGAAATATCAATCACCTCAGATATGCAGATGACACCACCCTTATGGCAGAAAGTGAAGAGGAACTAAGAAGCCCCTTGATGAAAGTGAAAGAGGAGAGTGAAAAAGTTGCCTTAAATCTCAACATTCAGAAAACGAAGATCATGGCATTTGGTCCCATCACTTCATGGGAAATAGATGGGGAAACAGTGGAAAAAGTGGCTGACTTTATTTGGGGGGGCTCCAAAATCACTGCAGATGGTGACTGCAGCCATGAAATTAAAAGACGCTTACTCCTTGAAGAAAAGTTATGACCAACTTAGATAGCGTATTGAAAAGCAGAGACATTACTTTGCCGACTAAGGTCCGTCTAGTCAAGGCTATGGTTTTTCCTGTGGTCATGTATGGATGTGAGAGTTGGACTGTGAAGAAAGCTGAGCGCCAAAGAATTGATGCTTTTGAACTGTGGTGTTGGAGAAGACTCTTGAGAGTCCCTTGGACTGCAAGGAGATCCAACCTGTCCATTCTAAAGGAGATCAATCCAGGATGTTCTTTGGAAGAAATGATGCTACAGCTGAAGCTCCAGTACTTTGGCCACCTCATGCGAAGAGTTAACTCATTGGAAAAGACTCTGATGCTGGGAGGGATTGGGGGCAGGAGGAGAAGGAGACGACAGAAGATGGATGGCATCATTGAATCGATGGACATGAGTCTGAGTGAACTCCGGGAGATGGTGATGGACAGGGAGGCCTGACGTGCTGCGATTCATGGGGTTGCAAAGAGTTGGACACGACTGAGCGACTGAACTGAACTGAACTGAACTGAATACTTAAAATCTCTTTATTAAAGTGGCTCAGAAGTTATCATGGTAGGCAATTAGAGTAGAGGATCCCTGGAAAAAGACATTAGGTAGACATAGCTTTCTGGACATAAGAGAAGCCATTTTAGGCCTGTTATTTCATGATCTAAGCCTGGTGACAGAGTTAGACCCCGTAGAAGGAGTTACTGTTTTTTAAAGAAACTGAAACAGTGGAAACAGTGTCAGACTTTATGTTTGGGGGCTCCAAAATAACTGCAGATGGTGATTGCAACCATGATATTAAAAGACGCTTACTCCTTGGAAGGAAAGTTATGACCAACCTAGATAGCATGTTAAAAAGCAGAGACATTACTTTGCCAACAAAGGTCCATCTAGTCAAAGCTATGGTTTTTCCTGTGGTCATGTATGGATGTGAGAGTTGGACTGTGAAGAAAGCTGAGTGCCGAAGAATTGATGCTTTTGAGCTGTGGTGTTGGAGAAGACTCTTGAGACTCCCATGGACTGCAAGGAGATCCAACCAGTCCATCCTAAAGGAGATCAGTCCTGGGTGTTCACTGGAAGGACTGATGCTAAAGCTGAAACTCCAATACTTTGGCCACCTCATGCGAAAAGTTGACTCATTGGAAAAGACTCTGATGCTGGGAGGGATTGGGGGCAGGAGGAGAATGGGATGACAGTGGATGAGATGGCTGGATGGCATCACCAACTCAATGGGCATGATTTTGAGTGAACTCCGGGAGATGGTGATGGACAGGGAGGCCTGGCATGCTGCGATTCATGGGGTCACAAAGAGTCAGACACGACTGAGCGACTCAACTGAAGTGAACTGAAACCCGTAGTTACTGGTTTATAAAGAAACAACAAATGTGAGAACAGTTATTACCAAGCCAGGAAAATAATTTAATCATATCAGAAACAATCTGTTGTAAAGACTGCCAATTCTTTTTCAAAGGTAAAGATTAGCTTGAATAACATTTTTGAGTTGTTTAAAATCCAAACCTCCTTGAATACTCACCCATCAGACCAACTAGAGCCTAAGGAAAGATGCTGCTAACCTTTGCCAACCCTTGTGACTTCAGTCAACTAGATCCTGAACTCTGTTAACCTTTGCCCCAATTCCATGCTGAATTCTCCTTTGCTCAAGCCCTTTCATGAATATATACACACTCTTAGCTTATAATTTCCTCAGTGTTACTGTTCAGAGAGACACTGCCTTGGGAAATATTCCTGATGTTCTCTGCTGCAGAGTGTTGTGATGGAGCCAGCAACATGGGTGGTAAAAGAACTTACTGAGCCGGAAGTGAGAGTAGCAAGTAAGGTTTATTGTGTACACTACAAGGGGGCAGTGGGTGAGACCAGGATGGGATCGGTGCCAGGAGAGAGAAGCCAGGCTTCATTTATGGCTCCTTCTGCTTACCCTTGGATTAGCTACATATGGTCGTAGAGCTGGGCATGTCAGAGTTCTACCTTCTTGGAATGCCGACTGTTTGTGACTGCTGGTAATTTCCACTGGGAGAAGGGCATGATTGTCTTATCTTACCTTCCCAGCCTAAGATGGCTGTTCTATTGTTAAGTTCCACATTCTCTCTATTTGTTGCATTTAATAAATCTTTCCTTCTCCCACTCTTTGGCTTGGCTGTGTCTTTTGGCTCGACATCTACCAAAAGGTGAACCCAGTTTTGGGGTAACATAATTGCTTCTCAGGAGACTGAGGCTAAGTCCTTTAAACAGCTTATCTGTGTTCTGACCTCTAGTTGGCTGATGGTTTTAGGTTTATCCTAAAACTTATCCTCCCTAATCCCATTTCCTTGAGGCAGAAATGGACTGAAATGTATGTTTGTCTATAGGAGAGCAAGAACTTTTTCATATGTTATATCATTTAATCTTTTCCTCATGGCTCAGCAGGTAAAGAATCTACCTGCAATGTGGGAGACCTGGGTTCGATCCCTGGGTTGGGACGATCCCCTGGAGAAGGGAAAGGCTACCCACTCCAGTATTCTGGCCTGGAAAATTCCATGGACTATACAGTCCATGGGGTCACAAATAGTCAGACACGACTGAGCAACTTTCATTGAATTAGAAATGTAAAGGAACAGGATCAAGATCACAAAAGCCCAGGTATTAATCAGATTTACAGTCTTCAATGAGTAATTTAAAATGATTTTTAGATCCCAAAACTATGCCTGGTTACTTGAAACTTCTATAGGTTTAAGTGAGAAGATCTAAACTTCTGAAACAGTGTCAACTCAGACCCTCAGCTTCTGACTCCTTAACTGTATATGTTACTGAAAGGCTGGAATCCAGTGGCTATGAGTTTCAATCAAGCAGTGAAATGAAGAGTAAATGAATGTGGTTATTTTCCCATATTTCAGTTTGCTGCCTGGGAAGACTATCATCTGGGACCACCCATTATGCTAATATTATTGCAGCCTTGTCTTTGCATTCCAATGGGGACTGCTTCTGTTCTCACAAATTGTACCTCACTGAAATCCAGAAGTACCTGGTTTACATATTTACTGCCACTCTTGACTCCTCAGGGACCATTTCAAAGTACTAGAGGATGGTAAGCAAAATATTTATTTGATTTCAATGAACTGAGGTCAACAAAACATCTGTTTTCTTCAACTTTGCTATCACCTTTATTTCTGTAGCATTTGCTTGTGCCTGTGATTCATTCTGTCTGCCTATACCACAGAGAATGGTAAGTTAAAATATATGTTTCCTGTAACTCCGTTACACACTTGGGTTCTAGATGAAACTGAAAGTTATGTGACATTTGCAAAGTAGAAGTGAGGCACAGGCTGTATCTTCTTACTGCTTTTGTTGACAAGCAAGGTTGTAGAGCTGAGAATGCCAAGATACTATTGAAGACTGAACTTTTGTTTCAGTGCATATACTCTTTAGTTTCATGAATGTCAGAAGCAATAATAGTGTAAAACTAGCTTCTTGAGTTTAGTTAAGCAACACGGGAGTGCTTTTGAACATGACTATCAGTGGCAGCCTGCTGATTTTCTTTTTTCAGCCTTTCAACTTTTTTGTTTTGCATTTCCCTATTAAATCTCTGTCTCAAATCTCTTCTAATTAAAGCACTTAGAATGTTTTCCTTAACTGTGCTGGACACTGATTGTTGTTTACTATTTACTTTTTCCCTGCCTTTACTAGAATGTAAGATCAAAAAGGACGAAGGTATGTCTAATTCACCACTGGACAACTAACTGATTAACACTGAAACAATTCTTGGCACAGAATAAGGGCTAATGAATATTGATGGAACCCCTGAGTGAATTAGTTAACATAAAACCAAATTTAATTTGTTCAAGAAATAGGTTAAAGCATCTAGACCACAATATTTTTGGTGCTGATCTTCTTTGTGTATTTATGTTGAACTTACATGGCTGTAGGGAAATAAACTACTTCAGAAACCAAGATTATGATACTCATGCTTTTGCTTTTCAGGATACATAAATGTTAACAGTTTCTGTTGAACAGGTTTTCATTTCAGTGTCAACGAATTCCAGTGAAAAAATATGAGTGCTGGATTAGAAGCTTTCATCCATAGCAATGGCTTTCAATGAAGTTATTGCCTTTCTGACAATCTGCATATTCATCCTGGTGAATAAAATCCTATTTTTACAATGTGTTTTGCATGAGGAATCTGGAAATAGCATATATATTGGCTGTGCTACAAGGTTCTGTTACCCTGGTTTAGCCATATAACCTTTCTTCACTTGCAAATCTGCTTTCCTCTCATCTCTTCTTTTCTCTTCTCCTTTTTTTTTTCTTTTTCAAATAAGAATTAGTATCACAAACAAGCTGATGAATATAGCTTACAACATGTCATTCACAGAAATGAGTTAGCAACTTTATGCCATGAAGGAGCTTTAGATATTTTGATATACTTGACTTCAGATGGAAAGTGTCCCCTCCAATCAAGTTGGAATTGCTGTTTATATTATTCTTCTCTCTTACCTACAATACTTAATCAAGTCACAAAGTCCTCTTCCTTCTTCTGTGTATTGAAAACTGCTATTGTGACAATCACTAATGGATAGAGTCTAGGGGGTTGGAAGCTGCTCCTGCTGTTAATGGATGCACTTAAATGCTTTGTCTTCTTATCTATTTCTTTCTTTTTTAATAAGTAGTGTATAACTTTCTAATTTCTATATATAAAATATACATTTTAACTGGTTCACCTCAAAAAAATTTAGATAAAGAAAAACCTGTCATTGTTTGACTATTTTAAAAGCTGCCTAAAAAGGGAAAACAATCAAACCACTTGTCTTTTTCACAAAGCAATTTTGGGAGCTTTGAAGCAAAGAGCAATTTTAGCCAATAAAAACTGATTCTCTGGAATGCAGCAGGAAAATGTGGCTCATTGCAACAGAGGAGGGAGTTGGAAGCTGGAGAATTGATGTTACTGCTTCCATTGGGTTTTATGAGTTCATGCAATGCGCTGGTGACGAGACACATTCAGTGTGCAAATAGCTGAAGAAGCACGTGCATGTGCATATTGATGAGCATAACCATTCACCATCAACAGCATGCTTCTTAACATTTTTTTATGTTGAGAGAAGAGAGAACACAAGAAAATGTGTTTTGGAGTTCTCTATTTATGTAGGAAGAAAGAGAGAAGGGAAACTGGCTGGAGGATGGAAATAAACCAACAAATGAAAGAAGACCAAAGGAGATAAGGGCAAAACTAGAACAACATTTTTTGAACACTGATGAAAATTTCTCCTAAGTTCCAAAGAAACAAAGGAGATAAGGGCTGATTTGGTGTTGCAAGCAAGGAAGGACAATTAGAATAAACAAGAAGTGGGTTCTGCTGGCACATCTAATTCTTAATACCTAGTACCATAGAGAATGACTTTTATCAACTGTTTATTTCCTTCCTCCCTTCCCTTGTCTCCCTTCTTACCTTCCTTTCAATTAATGGAAGGTATAGAATGGATAGGCCATTCTAAACATTTTATGGCCTAGCTCTCTGCCTCTGCATATAATGATTCAGACAATTTTTAAAATTAAATGACCTGATAAAGGCAGCATTATCATTTCCTATAAAAGTTGGAAATATAACTTGGCCTTCCTAACTTTCATTCTTTCTCTATAACATCCAATATTATTATTATTACTATTATTATAATGAATAGTAGTTACTTTTCTGGAACTCAAGCATCCTTGAGCATTAACTATAAAGATATTATCCTATAATTTAACATTGTGTAAAAAGCATGATTGATTTTGATAAAACATGTTGCAAAGAAACTTAAAAGTTAATATTAAATCACAATGAAAAATTACAAAATTATACATTTTTAGTCAGAAACTCAGTTATCCCATATGGAACCAAGATCAAACAGCAAATTCTTAATCATTTGAAGTAAAATCCATTGCATTTCTGATATTTCTGAAGTGTAAAGGAAGAAGAGAACTACTGTGACCTTTTAAATTTCCTGCTAAAAGGCCATGACTAGTTCTAATAACCAAGGGTTTTGGTAGCATTGAAGGACATGGCAGATTTCAGATATAAAGAATGACGTATGTGGCAGTGAAAAGGAAGTGAATTGTATCATGGTGCTGAATATGTAGTTAGACAAAATTTGCTAGAAAATAATGGTCAAACTTAAAAAAAATTAGGTGATTAAAGTGGCATATCAAAGCAATGATTTTGGTATCCTAGGTAAAAAACATTTCCACTTGAATTATACAAGTAATTGAAAATGAATTTTGTTAAGGAAAAATTCAGTCCAAGAATGTAATTTTTTTTAATTAATTTATTTATTTTTAATTTTTACTTTACAATTCTGTATTAGTTTTGGCATAGATTGACATGAATCCACCACAGGTGTACATGCATAATACTTCACTATACATGTCATAACCCTAACAAGAAGAAAACTCTATTTAAAAAATTTCATAAAACTGGATTAATGTATCAAGAAGAAATGCCAGGAAAGATTTTCAAAGATCATCTAATTCAGACCCTTAATTTGGTAAGTTAAAGAATAAGTTCAGTGCAGTCACTCAGTCATGTCCAACTCTTTGTGACCCCACAGACTGCAGCATGCCAGGCTTCCTTGTCCATTACCAATTCCCAGAGGTTACTGAAACTCATGTCCATTGAGTTGGTGATGCCATCCAACCCTCATCCTCTGTCTTTCCCTTCTTCTGCCTTCAATCTTTCCCAGCATCAGGGTCTTTTCAAATAAGTCAGTTCTTTGCATCAGGTGGCTAATTTATTGGAGTTTGAGCTTCAGCATTAATCCTTCCAATGAATACTCAGGACTGATTTCCTTTAGGATAGACTGGTTGTATCTCCTTGCAGTCCAAGGGACTCTCAAGAGTCTTCTCCAATACTACAGTTCAAAAGGATCAATTCTTCAGCACTCAGCTTTCTTTATAATCCAGCTCTCACATCCATCCATTATTTTTTGGAGGCTCCTAAATCACTGCAGATGGTGACTGCAGGCATGAAATTAAAAGATGCTTGCTCTTTGGAAGAAAAATTATGACCAACCTAGAGAGCATACTAAAAAACAGTGACAGTACTTTTCCAATAAAGCTCTGTCTAGTCAAAGCTATGGTTTTTCCAATAGTCATGTGTGGATGTGAGAGGTGGATGTAAGTTAGAGAATAAAGCATATCACAAAGAGGTTAATTTGCTGATAGTTTCTGAAAATAACTGCCTTCAAAAGTCAAACGAGAAACCAATGCAACAGTTTTCTCAACAATACTGGATACAGACAATGGAAGGAATAATTCTGGAGAGCCACAAACTTATTCAAAGTGGTCTGTTGATCCATACATACAATAAGCTTTGTCTGCAGGCTTGGGTAAAAAATTTTACTTAAATATATACCATATTTCATAGACAAGATAGATAGCTAATTAGTTAATTCACACCAACGCAGTCTGATTTAATAATAGTTTTTCTCATACTTTTAAAGTCAATTAAGAATCAATACTATTCCCAATCCAAGAGTAATGATTATTATTTGGATGTCTCTCAATATTTTTGATATTTAAAGAACCCTCATATTTGAAAATATTGAGAAATATGTTCTACCCCATGAATGATTTATCCCTAACAAGTCAGAATTTAACATAAATGTTTATTGCTGAATGATATTTCATTGTATATATAGATATATAACATTGTATTTATCCATTTAGCCATCTTCATCAGTTGAAGATTTGGATTGCTTTCACTGTTTCCCTGTTATGGACATGTTATTTTGAAAATTTATGTACCAATCTATATATGGACATATGTTTTCATTTCTCTTAGCATGTATCTAGTAGTATAATTGCTTATGTTTAATCTTTTGACAAATTGAGCTTATGCTTATTCTTTTGAGGAAGTACAAAATTATCTTCAAAATAGCTGTACTATATTGTATTTCTACAGGATTATATAAGGTTTTTAATTTCTCTACATTTTTGCTAATAGTTATCATTACATGTATCTTTGATTATAGCCATCTAATGGATATGAAGTGGTGTCTCATTGAAATTTTCGTTTAAATTACTCAAATAGCTAGTGATATTGAGAATCTTTTTGTGTTCTCATTGGCTGTTTATATATAGTCTTTGGACCTACTGATCTTTAAAGTCATTCCATCTCAAACATTATATCCTGCATGAAGTCCTTGTAATTCTGGCCTTTTATAATCTCATTCTTCTCTGACTCAGAATTCCTATATAAAACTTTAGTTAATTTAATAATGATCCCTTCTGATGTATAAGATACTGAGTACTGGAAACATAAATGTGATTAGATATTGATATATGGTTCCAGTAAAATGTACAGCCACATCAAGGAAATAAAATATTTGCATTCAGCCCCATTGAATGCCTTTGGTTTTCCTTCTGGTTTGTAAAATCAACACTAAATTGCTATTTTATGGTCCAGTGACACTTTGCAATGATCTTAAACTCAAGTAACAAATATCATCACTTGAAAATGAGTGATGCTGGCTTATTTTTTTGTCTTGAAATCTTTAAATTTGCAAGTGAAACTTTAAATTGCCTTAAATCAAGTTAACTCATGCCACCTGACTCTTCGTTTCTAATGTACAAAATCATACTTAAAATTCTAGAAAAGACTTACCTCAAAATAGCCTCACCCATTTCTTATGAAAAATGCAAATCCCCCCAAATGGAATTTCATTTGAATAGTCCTTCAAACTCAAGTTTTATAGAAAAATGCCACTTTCCTATAAAGCCTTTCTCTGTATTTGTAAGGCAGTTGATTTATCACTCTTTTTGCTCTTACTCTTACATACTATCTTTTAGCTCCATAATGGCAAACATCATGTTGAAATGTGTTAGCTGTTTAAGCCTAACAAGCTCCAAAAACTGTAACTTGTTAATGGTATAGACTATGCTGGATTTCCCTATGTATTAGTAGTTCATATTGCTTTTGTTGTAAAACTTATTTGATTACATGTTATGAATTTTAGATAATTCAATGAACATTATTGGATGCTATTACTGATAGAGAGATTTGAGAGTATTCAAAGTATTCAGAGTCACATCTCTCTCCCTTGCTACAAAATCTTTTGTAGTAGTATCCCTGAATAAGTCTGTCTTACCATCTTTAATAAGTATCACCTAGAGCCAGACATCCTGGAATGTGAAGTCAAGTGGGCCTTCGAAAGAATCATTACGAACAAAGCTAGTGGAGATGATGGAATTCCAGTTGAGCTTTTTCAAATCCTGAAAGATGATGCTGTCAAAGTACTGCACTCAATATGCCAGCAAATTTGGAAAACTCAGCAGTGGCCACAGGACTGGAAAAGGTCAGTTTTCATTCCAATCCCAAAGAAAGGTAATGCCAAAGAATGCTCAAACTGCTGCACAATTGCACTCATCTCACATGCTAGTAAAGTAATGCTCAAAATTCTCTAAGCCAGGCTTCAGCAATACGTGAACCGTGAACTTCCTGATGTTCAAGCTGGTTTTAGAAAAGGCTGAGGAACAAGAGATCAAATTGCCAACATCCCCTGGATCATGGAAAAAGCAAGAGAGTTCCAGAAAGACATCTATTTCTGCTTTATTGACTATGCCAAAGCCTTTGACTGTGTGGATCACAATAAACTGCAGAAAATTTTGATAGAGATGGAGATACCAGACCACCTGACCTGCCTCTTGAGACATCTGTATGCAGGTCAGGAAGCAACAGTTAGAACTGGACATGGAACAACTGACTGGTTCCAAATAGGAAAAGGAGTACATCAAGGCTGCATATTGTCACCCATCTTATTTAACTTATATTCAGAGTACTGAATGAAGGTGAATTTGATATTCCAAATTTTTGCAGTGATGTGTCTTGCTTTGATTCTTATTATTTATTTTTACTGTTTCAGTCTTAAAAGTTTTCAGTCTTTTAGCTCCAGGGAATTTTCTTTTATGATCTTTTTGTAATTTTCCCCTGGTTGTTTTCTTCTCTTTGAATTTTGTTTACTTGGGTGTTGGACCTCCTAGACTGATCATCTGTTTTTCTTTCCTTTCCACTTGTCCATTTCTTTATCTTTTCGTTTAATTTCTGAGGCTTTTCTATAAATTTATTTTCTAATCATTTTTAAAATTTAGTGTATTTATTTGGCTTTGCTGTGTGGCTTGTAGGATTTCATTAAGAGTTGCCCGACCAGGGATCCAGTGGGCACCTGGCAGTGCAAGTGCAGAGTCTCAATCCCTGAACCACCAAGGAATTCCCTTGCTGATTTTTTAAAAACTATCATATTTGTAATTCCCCAGAGCTCTCTTGTTGTTGTTGTTGTTTTTTTTCTTTTTATACCTATCTATTTTGTAAGTACAGTATCTTCTTTTATTCCTCTGAGACATTTTAATTATAAATTCTTTGAAATATTCTTGTTTCATGGGCATGTCTCTTCTAAGTTCCTATTTTCTTTGACTTTGATTTAGTGTTTTGTTGCCATGTTAGGGGCCTTCTTTAGATGTCTGGTGTCCTTGAAGAGTGGAACTTTGAGAAGCTGATCAGAAACTGTATATGTGTAGCCTTCTCCAGTGTGCAGTCATGACATTAGCTGGCAATTGACTAAGAACTTCTAAGTGTCAGTGTCTAGGAGATCAGTCCTGGGTGTTCTTTGGAAGGAATGATGCTAAGGCTGAAACTCCAGTACTTTGGCTGCCTCATGCAAAGCGTTGACTCATTGGGAAAGACCTTGATGATGGGAGGGATTGGGGGCAGGAGGAGAAGGGGACGACAGAGGATGAGATGGCTGGATGGCATCACTGACTCGATGGACGTGAGTCTGAGTGAACTCCGGGAGTTGGTGATGGACAGGGAGGCGTGGCGTGCTGCGATTCATGGGGTCGCAAAGAGTCGGACACAACTGAGTGACTGAACTGAACTGAAAGGTCTTTTTTTCTGATATGGAACAATTCGTGCTGGGAAAGATCCTCTATTCTTTTGCCTAGAAAAAGCATTCTAGGGCTGGATGACAGACAGGAGAGGAGATCTCATGTTGCTGCAGATAGCGTTGTTTTGGTCTTTCTTTATGGCTGAGTAATGAAGTCAAGTTTTCACTTCATCACTCTACTCTGTATCTGATCCTTCACTTTTTTTTTCTGGAGACTACATCTCTCCAAGTGGTAGTTCCTAACTATAAATATGGGAATCTTGCTGATCTATCTGTTCCTTACAGAGACTTTCAGATAATCCTCCTGTTTTCAGCCCTCCACCTTCTGCCTGCTGTAGTCCTTAATGATTCCATATTTTTTCCTTTTATTTTTACTTCTAATTTTTGAACACTGCTAGGGCTTTAACTTGGAGAAGGTGATGGCACTGCACTCCAGTACCCTTGCCTGGAAAATCCCATAGATGGAGAAGCCTGGTGGGCTGCAGTCCATGGGGTTGCTAAGAGTCAGACACGACTGAGCGAATTCACTTTCACTTTTCACTTTCATGCATTGGAGATGGAAATGGCAACCCCAATGTTCTTGCCTGGAGAATCCCAGGGACAGAGGAGCTGGTGGGCTGCTGTCTATGGGATTGCACAGAGTCAGACATGATTGAAGCGACTTAGCAGCAGCAGCAGCAGCAGCAGCAGCAGCAGCAGCAGCAGCAGCAG